>NC_056751.1:666906513-666993594 GCF_019279795.1 Protopterus annectens | reverse complement strand
TCCCAACATTTCATGTGATTGTCCTGAAGTCCTTTTGGGAATGCTCAGGACTAGATATTCCCCTTCAATAGACCCCTTCTTGGGTCAACTCCCCAGCCCCTTTCTTGATTGTCCTGAGTCCTTTTTGGGAATGTCCATCCGTTCCTCCAGGAGTCTCTCAGAAGTGGACGTGGTCAGATTAGTGGACCAACATTTGGCAGCCAGGGGCCTTCCTGCATCCACAGAGTCCTCTTTCCCTCCCGGAGCTGAGGCTTATTCTTCTAGGAATCCATCAGTTTGTCCTCCTTTGACATCTTTGCAAGGTTTGAAGCCCTTCACTTCTCTCCTGGTGCCAGCTACTTCGCTGCCGACGGTGGACCTTATCTCTGCACCGGGGTTGTCTCTGTTGTCTTCAGATCCTTCGGATCCCTTGTACACTCTGGACTGTGGTTCGGCTGTTTGCTCCAGGGCCATTTCCGTGGTTCTGACTGTTCTTATTGTGCCCTCCTTGGCTCTTGGAACTATGGCAGTTTCGAACCCTTTCCCTGCTCCCGTTCTGGAGGGTGGTTCATCGTAGCAGGGTGTGACCCCGGTTCCGAGGTAGTCTTTCTAGTTCCGGGCTTCATCCCTCTTCAGGTGGACCTGCCTTCCAGGTCATGGAGAGAGCTCTAGCCTCAGCAGGCTCCAAGCTGGCTCCTTCCTTGTCAGAGTATCATATCTATGTATCCCCTGGTTCACAGTTGTCACAATCTGCTATGTTGGGACAGCAAGCACAAGAGCTGCACGACATTCCTGTCTAGGGTCCCTCCTCTTCGGAGTCCTCCCCCTGAGGAGCCACCCCGTAAGAGGACATGCAAGAGGAAGCACCTATATTTTCTAGAAGAATCTGTCACAGAAGACACAGATTATGATGAAGGGGAAGGTTCCCCCTGGTTAACCCCTTGAACCCTTGCAGCAGCAGTATCTGACATAAGATAAGGTTGCCTCTCCGCTTGCAATCCTGGAGTCTGTCTCAAATTCATCCATGCGGCTTATTGCTCATACAGCCGAAGGAACATCTAGAGCAGCAGGTACTGGCATTGCCATTAGGAGTCGTGTCTGGATGCGCTTGTGTGACTTCACGGAACCCTTTAAGTCTTACTTTATCAACGCTGCTGTTGATGATACTTCCTTGTTTGGCCCGAAAGTTGGAGACACACTAGCCAGGTGTGAAGAAGACTTAAATACCCTTTCTCCTGTGGGCATTCGTTTTTTCCACTCTACAATGACCTTATTCCAGGAATCAGTGGAGTGGAAAAATATGGTTCAGGAAGACCCAAGGGCATTTTCAGACACAAGTTGTGAGCATTCCTCCCCCCGGGGCAGAGTGGGAACTCTTCTGGAAGATGCCTCCCCCCTCTATGGAAGAGGGGGTCCACGTAACCATGGTTCCAGAGATTCCTTTTCTAGACAACCCTATCAGTGCTCCTAAATGGAGGCCTGATTACTTACCTCTGGAAGCAGTCGGGGGAAGATTTTTCTCTGCACGATTCATCCTGGCTTACAATAACCTCGAATACCTGGGTGCAGAGAATAATTACCAGAGGTTAGCACATCCCCTTCAGTCTTTTGCCAAAAGTGAATCCCGGATGTTCCAGACCGTCAGAGGGATCTAGCAGCAGTAGAGATTCAAAAGCTGCTTCAAAAAGAGAGTCATCCCAAGTAGTCCCACCAGACCAAATAGGATCTGGATTCTACCCAAGATTCTTTTTAGTGCCAGAAAAGACAGGGGACTGGAGACCAGTCCTGGATCTCAGCCTATTGAACAAATTTGTACAACAGACTTTTCCGGATGGTCACGGTTCAGTCTATCCTTCCCTTTCTAGAGAAGGATGGTTGGTTGTGCTGTATAAATCTTCAGGATGTAGATTACCACATAAAGATGGACAAGCGCTCCAGAAGATATCTCCACTTCTGGCTAGGAGCCAGTCATTACCAATTTCGAGCTCTGCCCTTCAGTCTCACCACACCCTCCAAAGTGTTCACGAAACGTATGGCAGTCATAGCAGCTTATTTGAGTCTACAAGGATTTCTGGTGTTTCCATATCTAGACAACTGGCTCTGCACTGCCCCCTCCAGGCATTTACTGCTTCACGTCAGACTTCACTCTACTTGCCGAAACACTAGGCATTTCAGTCAACAAGGAAAAGTCACCATTGACTTCCATGCAGAATCTGGACTTCTTCAGAGCAAGATTAAATGCAGGGTCCTGTGTAGCCTCTCCCTTACCCTCCACAGGTGGTTAAAGCCAAGATCTCAAGTTCAACTAATCATTTCCCAAAACAAAGTTCCTACTCGTCTGGTACTACAAGCTCTGGGAACTATGGCAGCAACTGTAACATCAGTACCCTTGGTGAAGTATCACATGAGGCTGCTTCAGTGGCTCTTAGTATCCCAGTGGTCGATTCCAGCACATCCCATGTCCCATCCAGTCCTACTAACAAATCACTGCAAAAAGGATTTATCTTGGTGGATGAGGCCAGAAGAGAATCTGTGGGGTCATACACCCCCCCGCCTCTGAGCCCAAGGCTATAGTGACCACGGACGCTTCCCAGATAGGGTGGGTGGCATTATTTGGGAAAGACTGTTCAAGGCACTTGGTCCCCGCGAGAGGCCAGTTTGCACATCAGTGTCCTAGAATTAAGGACAGTGCTTTTAGCGTCGCAAGCATTCCAGTCTGTCCTTCCTTTCGGGGATGGTTGCAGTCCAGTCAGATAACATGTCCGTAGTCTTATATGTCAACAAACAGGGAGGAACCAGATCCTACCTTCTGTCGAGAAACCCTAAGGATTTGGCAGTGGGCTATTGCTTCCAACTGCTTTCTGATAGCAACACATATTCTGGGGAACTCCAGTGTGATTGTGGACAAACTGAGCAAATGTATCTTCCTGCCTCATGAGTGGTCTCTCAATGTCAACATAGTGACAATGATCTTTCGTCGATGGGGTCAGCCATGCTGCAATCTGTTCGTCTTTCCCATAAATAACAAATGTAGCAGCTACTTTGCCCTAATTCCCACTCACGGAGAGTTCCTGAGAGACGCACTACTCCTCGATTGGCCCCCGGGAGTTCTGTATGCCTTTCTCTCTATTCCACTGATCCCCGAGTTTCTGAGGAACCTTCAAAGGTTAAGAAGCAAAGTAATTCTCATTGCATCTTAATGGCCCTGCCAAGTCTGGTTCCCCTTTCTTTGTTCTGGTTCACAACCCTTAGACTCTGGATCCAGCTTCAGACCTGCTGTCTCACCCTCAGGGCCTGGTGGATCCCAATCTTCAAAATCTCAAGCTGACTGCTTGGTTTCTCCAATACGAGTAATTGCTAGGCAGAACAACTTATCCTCTCCAGTGCAAAAGATACTTTTGGCCTCCCATAAACCATCTACCAGGAAGCTTTATCTAAGCAAATGTAAAAGATTTTCAATTTGCATTTGTACAAACTAAATAGACCCTTTATCAGCATCATTTGCTAAGGTTCTGGAATATTTAGCTACCTTGTTTGAAAAGGAGGCTTCTACATCCACAATTAAAGTTCATTTGGCTGCCATTTCAAATTTTCATAAGTTTTGATGACCATTCCTTGATGTCTCATCGTTTATGCAGATTTTTTATTAAAGGCGCTCTGCATTTAGTACCCCCATTCAAAGATCTTGTAGCGCCATGGGGTTTGACTGTTTTACAGTGTCTAGTTCGACAGCCATTTGAGCCAGCTGTTACTTGTGACCTCAAGTTTTTATCGTGGAAGACCCTCTTCTTAGTAGCTATCACGTCTACTAGGAGAATTTCAGAGTTACAAGCTTTGTGTGAATCATGTCATTTTTCATAAAAAAAGATTATCACTCAGAACCAGTCCCACTTTCCTTCCCAAAGTGGTATCAGAGTCTAACATCAACCAGTCTTCTTCCCATATTTTGTGAACAAAGGAGAGTACTGTTTACACTTGTTGGACGTCCACAGACATTTACGTGTTTACTTCGACAGAACAAAATCTTCTAGAAAATCAGACCAACTATTTCTATAATTTTTCAGGACCCAGATTGGGCCAACCTGTGGTCACCATGTCAAAATGGCTTAGAGACTGTATTACCTTTATCTACAATCACAACAACCTCAAACTGTCTACTACAGTTAGAGCTCATTTTACCAGATCTGTTTTCACTTCAGTGGTTTTTCATTCCAGGGCTTCTATGGGAGATATGTGCAGCTGCAACTTGGGCTACTGCACATACCTTTATCATCCATTACAAATTAGACATGGTCTCCAGGTGAAGAGCATCTTTTGGATCTATGGTGCTCAGGAATATCCTTCCTTAGGGGCCACCCAGGATCTAAAGTAGCTGGGGACTCTGTCCCATCAGTCAAGAATGAATGAAAATTGACTATCAGGTTAAAAAGTTATGTTCTTACCATAACATTCCATCTGTGTTGTCTGTCTTTATTCATTCTTGACATCCCACCCTCCTACCCCCTCCAAAAGACTCCTGGAGGTTTGGACCTAGTCCTGGGATGTTATAGGGTTATACCTTAGACAGGGCTTCTGTATGTTCACTACAATGCAAACTGGATCTGAGGTAATGGGAAGGAAGGGTATTGTGGTTAGCACCTTAACTTGAGAGATTTTGGATGGCGCGAACTATGTATAATGGCAGAGTCGGTTCCGAGAGGTCGGAACTGAACCCATCAGTCAAGAATGGATGAAGATTGACAACACAGATGGAATGTTATGGTAAGAACATAGCTTCTTATTCTGGTTACTATCACATCAGCTAGATGAGTATCTGAACTCCAGCCTCTGTCTTCCAAATCTCCATACTTGGTTTTCCACAAAGACTGGGTGCCCTTGCAGACCACCCCATCTTTTTTTGCCTAAGGTAGTTTCTGAGTCCAACATTAACCAGGTCATTAACCTCCCAGTTTTCTTTCCAAACTTCTCAAAAAAAAGGAAAGTAGATGCTCCATCAGTTGGATGTGCAAAGACAACTTTGTTTTTATCTCCATAGAACCAAGGATTTCAGGATAGCTGATCAGTTTTCTTTCCTTCTGTCCTAACAAACTTGGCAAGCCAGTTTCCAAAGTTACACTGGCCAAATGGTTAACTGATTGTAACTCCTTTGTATGTAGTCAGGGCATTATTCTTTCTTAAGCCTGCTAGAGCTTAGTCCACGAGGTCTATGGCAGGCTTTTCAGCTGTTTGGTCAAGAGCTTCCTTAGATAACATTTGTGCAGCTGCAGATTGGACTAATGCTCACACTTTTATTGCTCACTACAAATTGATTTGGTTTCCAGGAATAGACCTGCCTTTGTCCCCGCAGTACTCTGGGATATCCTTAGATGAGGGCCACCCAAGGTTTGAGTATTCAGGGACTCTGTCCCATCAGTGGAGGAATGAATGAAAATGACAACCTCTGATACAGAGTTATGTACTCACCATAACGTTCCCTCTGTGTTGTCCATTTTTATTCTCTTCAACTTCCTGCTCACCTGCCCCCATCTCTTTGCTTCTGGAAAGACCTAAGAGTTGTCTCTGGAACCTTTGTTCCTTGTTTGAGCTCTAGTTTGTTTTTCTTATTCTCTGTTTATTAACTTCTTTAAGATGTGGTCCCCTTATATCTAAGGGCAGCAAACTGTAGCTGTGGTACGTTAGGTTGGCGGAGCATTAATGGAAAAGGGAGGAGCTTGAGAATTTTGGATCCAAGTATCTGGTAGAAGCGGCCAACTCAACTATTCTAGCCTGTTCTGCCTGCTGTTTTGGCATCTTCCAGTAGTGTGACCTTGATTTGTCAGCTAATACAAACACTGTGGGGCATCCCTATAACGGTTCTCTACCATCCCTATAGCAGTTCTCTACCAGCAAGCTGCATCTGCCAAAAGTCTGTGGTCGGTTTACTTGAAGTACAGGAAACATTATAGTGGATGTTAATGATTTAATTCTTCTATGTAAATTTCATTAGAATGTGTTCAGGGAGTGCGCAGTACTGGTAACCCCCACCCCCACCAGAGATCTCGCTAAACCCAACACCTTCTAGTTTGAAATCATTGTTTTACTCAGTCTTCTCCTTCCCAATACACTTGTCCATATTTCTCCCACTCCGTACTCACCCCCGGCATAAGGTGTCTATTTCTCTAAGAATTCCTAGTCTACAAAATTGTCAGCTGTGTAGATACTTTTCACAGTACCTGGTAGTATAAGTGACTGTTCGTTGCTGTGCAGTTATTTAACTTGGCTCTTCCCACTCCGTTCTGCCCTCGCTACGCTCGGGCTTCACTCTGCTCTCCTACCCTGCCCCCATCATACCCTCCCACCCCTAAATCACTCATATTAATCTAAACCTAACCACTCCCACTCACACGTGTCACACAATCACCACCTGTACAATTTTGAATTATAAAGTAGCCCACATTTCCACACTAATTCTAATCAACACCCATCCATTAGCACACATATATTAACCTTTTACCAATTCCTACCCTTTTAACCATTGCAAAATGCAATCAAAACATTGATACTATCAATACAAACACCCTCTTGTTTCATACACATCTAACAGTTGTCGCTCCCTATAATCAAAACAGGCTAATCTCCACTATATCCCTCTCCCCTACCATTACAATACAACACATATCCACCTACACATTCAGCTGTTCTGACCTCCCACATAGTCACCCTTGTATCTGATTTAATACCTTCTCTAGCACATACCAACAAACTCACAACTATCACCTCCCCCTCCAACATCTCACAACACACACTAACCACACGCTGTTAGTCCCACTCTAACAACCTCAACATGCTAATAAAGCATGCAATGTTACATTCACTAGAGCACACATCATTACATCCACTAAAACAAACACTATTTACTACCTTATCTCTCCACACAGCCAACCTATTCACACTAGCCCTTCTTTATTATTTAACTAACTTCTACATCCCAGTCTACTATGACCACCCCACCAACTCTCCACTGCCCATAACCCACCACTGCAACTCCCAAATTTCACCCAACCTCTACAGCAGCACAGAAATAGACCACTTAAATACCATCAATCCAGACACAAAAATGAACCACTATTTAGAAACCACAAACAACTAAGCAAACTTATAACAACTTTATTTCATATATTATCAAAACTAAAAGTCAGTGGTGACATCCACCCCAACCCTGGCCCCAAGACTAGCAGTAAGCAAATTACCACTTAACACCTCAATCAACTCCACCATACCCCTTCACCCAAAGAACACTCCTTGCTGTTCCTTAATATAAATAGTATACTAACAAAATCCATGACTTCCATGCACTAATTGACTTACATTCCCCTGACATAACCATTTTGACTGAAACCTGGCTTAAGCCACATGTCAAAAACAATGAAATACTTCCCCCAGGGTTCAACATATGTAGACCAGTCATCAAAATAAACATGGAGGAGGTGTAGCAATAATGTTTAAACAAAATCTAGCCCTAGAAGTTATCAACACCACATTTCCTACATCTAATAATGCAGAATTACTCATCACCAAACTGAATATCAACAAGAACAAAACACTTATCATAGTGGCTGTCTATGTCCCTCCAGGAGATAACACTAGCACAGTTGAAGACATACTTCATTGTCTGTCCACAGCCTTCCACCAAGAAACCATAATTATGGGTGACCTCAACACTGACTGGTCCACCTATAATTCCAATAATCCATCCAATTTCATAAACCTATATGGTTTCTCCCAGGGCATACAAAACCCCACAAGAATAGACAAAACCTCCAACAGACAGTTCATCCTGGATTGGACTCTCACAAATAAAAATAACACACCCCTTCTAGCAGGATGCCTCCCCATTACCATAAGTGATCACCTACCCACATACCTAATCAGAAACAATCTTAGTCCACCTAGAGAAGTAGTCTATAGGCTAATCCACAACAAGAAAAACTTTAATACCCACATTTTCAACTCCCTCTTCCAACAAATTAACTGGTCCCCCTCAAAGCGCTACCACTAGATGACGCTGTTCAACACTTTAACACCACCTTCCTCAACATCCTAAACAGCTGGCCCTCTGCAGAATAGCTAGAATAAAACATCACCACACACCCTGGCTTAGAAACAACACCAAAGACCTATTAAAAGAAAGGGACAAGGCATGGAAACACTGGCTAACTAACAAAAGCAATGACAGACTTCTACTTTTCAAACAACTTTGGAATAAAGCCAAATCCCAGATAAAAGCTGACAAAAAATCCTACTACATCACTGCACAGCAAAGTAACAAAAACAACCCCAAAAAATTCTGGGCCACTATAAACGAACTCCTGCAACCTGGTAGTACATCCACCCCCAATCCTACCACACCCCCATCAAATGATAACATTGCAACACAATTCAATTCCTTTTTCATAAACACAATTCACTCACTTATTGACTATGACCAAAACATCACTACTTCAATTCCTGTAGCCAACAATGAGGGTGTAAACTCCTCCTCCTTTAACCCCGTCCCAACCCATACCATAAAAAATCTACTCAGTAAGCTCAAGCCCACAAGCCTAGCTGCTGACAACCTCCCATCAGAATTCCTCAAAGCTGCCTTTGAAGTCGTAGCCTACCTCATTTCTATCCTCATCAACCACTCTATCTCTGAAAACCATGTCCCACTAATCTGGAAAGTTTCCTGCATCACCCCACTGCATAAAGGTGGCAACTCTACCGAGCTTACTAATTAAAGGCCCATTACCATTCTTTCACCTCTCCAACGTACTACAATAATGTATTCAATCCAAGCTTCTAAACTAACTTCTCTCCATTAACCTCCTATCAAACACACAACATGGATGTTCTTCTTGTTTCACTGTTGCAGTCATTACACTTGGGTTATCCTGCTGGCAGGCTACCCTCAGTCGGCCTGAATTCCAAAGTCTAGGTCTGGCGTCGGTTGCTGTCGCCTCTTCCCTGATGTCAGTGCGCCAGGGGTATAAAAGATGCAGCCGATAGTCTTTCTTGCTGCGCGGTGCCCGAAGCATAAGCAGTTCGCAAGTGCCGGTCGGCCGACTCCTGAGATTTTCTTGTTCGAATTTCAGATCCGAAGTCTTCATTTAAAGCTAAGTACCCCATTGGGGAAACTTTTTTCTTGCTCCAGACCGATGTCAGAAAAAGTTAATAATTGTATTTCTTGTAGGAAGCAAATACCTCATAAGAACTTTCATTCTTACTGTATTCCTTGCCTAGGCCCTGACCACAACGTTACTAGTTGCCGGTTTTGTGCTAGATTTAACCAACGCACTATTAAGCGTCGGTATGATTTTGCATTACACTATTTTGGCAGAAGATTTAATTATACCATGTTGTCAGATAGCCACCTGACTACCGGAATTCACAAGAAATGCAAAGAAAATGAAAAGGACAGGCATCCGAGGTCCAAAACCGACGAGGCTTCTTCTAAGCCAGTCGCCGGTTCTCAGTGAGGCACCTTCGCAGCCCCTGACGCCCGCTACTTTAGACCCGCATGCCGCTACCTACTCCCATGTGGAGTCGTCTAGGTCGCTGGAAGGTCAAGATATTGGACATTCAGAGACTATTCCCTCAGATGGGTCCGGAGCCGCTGAGCAGGCATCGGCTTCTGAGGGTGTTTTCAGACCAACTCAATTATACATTAAAATGACTTCAGCTTCAAAGGCAAAGACTAAAGCACCCTTAAAGACAAAGAAACAAGTACAACAGCCTCATGGACAGGCCTTCATGCCCAAAAAACAGATGCTCAAAATGGCCGAAGACTTTACTTTGTTCAGGGGTTCCCATCCCCCTCCTGATAAAAGGCCTAGGCAAGAGACAGAATATTAATCTTCAAATCAGGTTTCCATTTCATCTGATTCCTCTTCTGATTAGGAATACTCTCTTCCTCCCTATGAGGATTCTGATGCTGAAGAATCTATCCCTTCAGACTCTCCTCCTGAGGATTACTCTTCTGGGGAAACCTTGCATACCATGAGGGAGCATTTCCATTGGGAGAGCCAAGATCTTTCAGAATGTAAGAAAAGGCTCAGAGACTTCCTTTTACTGCCACAACACAGGCCCCTAGCTATCCCACCTGTGTTAGACATTGTTGATGATGTATTTTCAGAGTTCAGTCTGACCCCTGACTCCTTACCTCCAGCTCCTGTTAAGCCGGACAGGTACTACATGGTCCCTGACTCTCTTAAATTCCTTTTCAAAAACCCTGCTGCTGACCCAGAAACCTTCTCCAAGGGTCCCAAAGGGGTCAAGGCTTCCGCTGCAAAAAACCCTACCCCCTCTGACAGGAATTCTAGGACATTGGACAAATGGGGAAAAAAGATTTACACTTCCACTACCTTGGCTATAAGGGCTTTTTATTGTCAGTTTCATATGCTCAAATATCGGCAATATATTATGTCACTGCTTAAACAGAAAAAGTTGACAGATTCTGAATATGCAGAAAACAAAGAAATGCAGGATTTATTGCATGCAGCTGAACAAGTTGGAAAGCATACTTTGCAATGTGGTTTTGATTCTTTGGAGGCCTCCTGCAGAGCCGCTGTTACGGGTTCTGTCATCAGGAGGCATGCTTGGTTAAAGGAACAAAGTCTGCCTGATCATGTCAAAACAAAATTATTAAATGCCGCATTACAGCATAATACTTTGTTTGGTGTAAAAGCAGAAGAGGTGTTAAAGAAAATGGAGGACAAAGCTAAATCTATGCAAAACAAAAACATGCATCTGGAGCATTTCTCTCCGGGACTCCGCTGAAAACAGGCTCTGTTGAACCTAGTCGGACTATCCCGGTCAACAAATGTTAAATAAATAAAATAAAAATAAAAGGTTAAGGATTTCTTACAGGTTCAGCCTCCAAGATTTAGCAGACACTGGCCTACAAAGAATTGGTCCTTTCCAGTACCAGACAGACCCCAAAGGGCAGATGCAGACGCTAAAGAGGCAGAGCCCAGCCCCAAGGTTCATACAAGTCTAAACAATGGGGTGCTTCTACCTCCAAAAGTGGAGAAGACAAATCACAACTACAGAGGAAACAGTCCCAATGACTTCCCCCCTGCCTGCACCAAGCACTTATCTTCTGGCAGCACCTTTAAGGGGAGAATTAGCACTTTTTTCTCAAAACTGGTACATAACCCAGGACAAATGGGTCCTAGACATAGTGTCACAAGGCTACAAATTTCACTTTCATACCCTGCCAAGGACAGACGGTTGGCCAGATCTGCGAAAACATCAATGGGCAGAGGCACAAAAGCAAGTCTCATCCCTCATGGACATGAGGGCCATTCAGCAAGTACCAGAGCAAGAGCAGGGACAAGGATTTTATTCAAGACTGATGTTCATCGTGTTTTCACTGTTGCAGTCATTACTCTTGGGTTAT
Source organism: Protopterus annectens (assembly GCF_019279795.1). NCBI lineage: Eukaryota > Metazoa > Chordata > Ceratodontiformes > Protopteridae > Protopterus > Protopterus annectens. The sequence continues at coordinate 666,982,196 of NC_056751.1, read as the reverse complement.
CCTGCTGGCAGGCTACCCTCAGTCGGCCAGAATTCCAAAGTCTAGGTCCAGCGTCAGTTGCTGTCGCCTCTTCCCTGACATCAGTGCGCCAGGGGTATAAAAGATGCAGCCGATGCCATTTTCTTCAGTCTTTCTTGCCGTGCGGTGCCTGAAGCAAAAGCAGTTCGCAAGTGCCGGATGGCCGACTCCTGAGATTTTCAAATCCGAATTTCAGAACCGAAGTCTTCATTAAAGCTAAGCACCCCATTGTGCAAACTTTTTTCTTGCTCCAGACAGATGTCAGAAAAAGTAAACAATTATATTTCTTGTGGGAAGCAAATACCTCATAAGGATTTTCACTCTTACTGTATTCCTTGCCTAGGCCCTGATCACAACATTGCTAGCTGTCTGTTTTGTGCTAGATTTAACCAACGCACTATTATGCGTCTTTTCACTTTTGCATTTCATTACTTTGGCCGAAGATTTAATTATATAATGCCGTCAGACCAGCCAACAACCGGAGTTTACAAAAAAACGCAAGGACAAGGAAAAGGATAGGCAGCCGAGGTCCAAAACCGACGACAAAGCCTCTGCTATGCCAGTCACCGGTTCTCAGTGAGGCGTTTTCGCAGTCCCTGGTGCCCGCTACCTCAGAGCCACAGGCCGCTTCCAACTCCCACATGGAGCCAACTGGGCCTCTGGAAACTCAAGGTATTGGACACTCGGAAATCATTCCCTCAGATGGGTCCGGAGCCACTGAGCAGGCATCGGCTTCTGAGGGTGTCTTCAGACCTACACAACTATATATTAAGCCATCTTCAGCTTCAAAGACTAAAGCAGCTCTACAGACAAAGAAACAAGTACAGCAGTCTCCTTCTCAGACTTCCATGCCTAAAAAAACAGATGCTCAAAATGGCCGAATACCTAATTAGTTTGATCAGGGGCTCCCATCCACCTCCTGATAAGGGGCCCAGGCAAGAGACAGAGTATGATTCTTCTGATCAGGTTTCTATTTCCTCTGATTCCTCTTCTGAACAGGATTACTCCATGCTTCCCTATGAGGATTCTGATGCTGAAGAATCCATTCCTTCAGCCTCTCCTCCTGAAGATTATTCTTTTGGGGAAACCCTACATACCATGAGGGAACATTTCCACTGGGAGAGCCAAAATTATTCTGAATCTAAGAAAAGGCTCATAGACTTTCTGCTACTTCCCCAGCACAGACCCCTTGCTATCCCACCAGTCCTGGATATTGTAGATGATGTATTTTCAAAGTCCGGCCTGTCCCCTGACTCTTTACCCGTTGCACCTGCTAAGCCTGACAGGTACTACAGGGTCTCGGATTCTCATAAATTCCTATATAAAAACCCTGCTACTGACCCAGAAACCATATCTCAGGGTCCCAAAGGGGTTAAAGCTTCCACTGCAAAAAAACCCTGCACCCTCTGATAGGGATTCTAGAGCTCTAGACAGATGGGGGAAAAAGTCTACACTTCTGCTACCCTGGCTGTAAGGGCTTTAAATTGTCAGTTTCATATGCTTAAATATCAGCAATATTTAGTGTCACTGCTTAAACGGAAATTGTTGACAAATACTGAAGGTTCAGAAAACAAGGAATTGCAGGATTTATTGCGTGCAGCTGAACAAGTGGGATAGCATACTTTGCAATGTGGTTATGATTCACTGGAGGCCTCTTGCAGGGATGCTGTTACAGGTTCTGTTATTAGAAGGCATGCTTGGTTAAAGGAACAGAATCTGCCTGATCATGTTCAAGCAAAATTATTAGATGCACCATTACAGCATGATACTTTGTTTGGTACTATAGGTGTTGAAAAAAATGGAGGATAAAGCAAAATCCATGCAGACAGTCAAGGATTTCTTACAGGTGCAGCCACCCAGGTTTAGCAGGAACTGGCCGTCTAAAAATTGGTACTTTCCAGTGTCAGACAGACCACAAAGAGGCAGATACAGGCGTCCCAGAGGCAGATCTCAGACCCAAGGCTCATACAGGCCTAAACAATGGAGTGCTTCTACCTCCAAAAGCAGAGAAGACAAATCACAACCTTACAGGAAACAGTCCCATTGACTTTCCTCTACCAGATCCAAACACTTTTCTTTTGGCAGGGCCCTTAGGGAGAAAACTAGCACTTTTTTAATCAAATTGGCAAATGGTTACCAAAGACAAATGGGTCCTGAACATAGTGTCCCAAGGCTACAGGTTCCATTTTCACACCCTACCAAGGTGAAAAGGTATGCCAGACCTGCCACACAATCAATGGGCAGAGGCACAAAAACAAATTACAGCCCTCATGGACATGAGGGCCATTCAGCAAGTACCACAACAAGAGCAGGGGCAAGGATTTTACTCCATATGTTTTCTAGTACCCAGAAAGGACAAAACCTGGAGACCAATACTGGACCTGTCAATTCTAAATAACGTTTCTGGAAGTTCCAGTATTCAAGATGTTGACTTTACAGCAGCTACTGCCCATGCTGGGCAAGAAGGCTTGGCTCATAACTTTGGACCTAAAAGTGGCATACCTGCATGTCCCAATCAGACAATCTTGCAGAAGATACCTCAGATTCATAGCTGGCTCAATGCATTACCAATTCTCTGCACTGCCTTTTGGCTTATCTACTGCGCCCAGGATCTTCACAAAATGCCTGGCACCAGTAATTGCATTTTGCAGACAAAAAGGAATTCAAATATATCCCTACTTGGACTGCCTAATTTAAGCAGAGAACAAAGACATTCTTCTGAAGCATCTGGCGTTTGTAAAAAGATTACTAATTGGCCTAGGGTACACAGTAAACGAAAATAAATCAAAACTAGTGCCCTCTCAAGAGATAGTATTCCTGGGTGCAAGCTTAAATACAACTGCCCAGATGGCTTATCTCACGCCAGACAAACAAAAGCATCTGACTACTTACTTCAAGAAATTGGCAACAAAAACCCATTTATCTGCAAGGAAAATCCTGCAGGCCTTGGGTTTCATGGCATCTTGCATTCTACTAATTCCATATGCCAGACTGCATATGAGGAAACTACAATGGTACCTAAAACGTGTTTGGACTCCGCATTGCCACAGCATGGAGACAGTAATTGCACTCATTCCCTGCCTGCAACAGGAATTTCGATGGTGGGCAGAAGCCTGTCACCACAACAAAGGTCTTCCATTCAGTTTACCCACAACCAGACAGACACTTGGGGGAGGTGGTAGCCATATGGAAAATGTATTCAGTGCATGAAACCAGATGCCAGAGATGCATTCATCATCATCGAAAGAAATGCTAGCTGCTGCTCAAGCCCTGACAGCTTCATCCAGGACCAGGACTGACTACAGAGACCAGACAACACTACATGTACACAGGTACACAAAACAAACTACACATTCCAGCCCTCTGCAGACAACAAATGACCTATTGGACACAGCATTTGGCTTTCAAATTCACCTGCAAGCACAGTTCCTGCGAGGAAAAACAAATACTCTGGCAGACGAACTAAGCAGAAACCTCATGGATCCCCACAAATGGAAACTGGATCCACAAGTCTTCAGCATGATAATAAGGAAATGGGGATGCCCAGACATAGATCTATTTGCCTCCCCTCACAACTGCCGATTGCAGAGGTTTTGCACAAGGATTTATCACAAGCAAGCATGGAAAGTGGACGCCCTATCCTTTAGCTGGAAAAATCTAACGGTATATGCTTTTCCCCCACTGCCTCTCCTTCCCAGGGTACTCCTAAAGGTCAGACAAGAGAAGCCAAAAATAATACTGATTGCACCAGACTGGCCACACCAGCACTGGTAACAAATCCTAAAGAGCTTGTCTCAAGGTCCAGCATGGATATTGCCTCAAACTTCTCACTTGCTGACCCAACAAAACAATCAGATCCTGCACAGCCAACTCAGAACCTTAAATCTGGCAGCATGGCGGATAATGTAGCCATTCAGAACACTCCTCTTTCAAAAGCTGTTATAGATGTTATCTTGGAGGCTAGGAGGCCTAGCACCAGAAGATCTTATGCAGAAAAATGGAAGAGATTCTGTGCTTAGAACCAGGAACAAGGCATTGACACATGTGTTCCAAATATCCTTCAGATTTTACAATACCTAACTGAGATGCTGAACAAAGGCCTTTCCTTCTCATCAGTTAAGATTCATGCCTCTGCCATTTCAGCCCATTACAATATGGTACCACCTATCTTCTCTCATCCTTTAATAAGGCAGTACCTCAGAGGGGCCAAAAACATTAGGCCTCCAAGGAGAGCACCATTTCCGGCCTGGGACCTCAATTATGTTTTGGAAAAACTCACACTGCCTCCTTTCGACCCAGCATCAACAGCAGATATAAAATTCTTATCCTGGAAAACCGCTCTGCTCCTAGCAGTAACCTCTGCAAGGCGAGTCTCGGAGTTGCAAGCACTCATGGCTGTGGAACCTTTCATCATTTTTCATACAGACAGGGTTTTTCTGAGGACAAACCCTACATTTATGCCTAAGGTGGTGTCCAGTGTGGCCCTTAACCAAACCATTCACTTGCCAACCTTTTATCCTAATCCACAGAACAAGGGTGAGCAAATTCTGCATTCTTTGGACATACAGGTTTTCTCTGCCTCCACTCCCCTAGCGCGGTAGTGTGCACTAGCTGACCAGGTCCCTGAAACAATATATACAGTTTAAAATAAAACCTACACCACCTAAAAAGAGGAATACCCACTTCCCTTGATTACTGAAGTCCGTGGAATCCTCTCCAGCAACTGTGCTATTAAAACAGAGCAAAGTATGTGTTAAGTATATAGATTTTAAGCTGTCCTCCTTGCCTATTAGTGAGTATCTACATTGTATGGTACCTGTTCAGCCACAACACATCTCTGTACACCCCACCTCTTACCCCCTCCTCACTCACTACCTGTCCAGACTCGTTCCTTGTTACCTACTTAAGTATCACTTGGTTAGCCCTGACCACTTTTAGCCCTATCTCCCCTCTCAAGCTACTACTAGTCTAACCCCTACTCCTGATCACTTTCTGTTCTCTCTCCCTACTCTGTCTTCTTACTCCCACATAGCCTCTGCCCACCACTCACCTCTATCTGTACATTCCCCTCATTCTGTACTTCCTAGCCACACTAACTCTCATCTACTCTACTTCCCCCACTCAGCTCCCCATCCTAACAAATAGCCCTGTAACTGTACTTCTCCCTCTCTAGCCTTATATTTTGTTCTGTTCCTGCTAGTAGATTCCTTCAGAGCTCTGTGCATAAAATGTTAAATCATATTCACTATTTCTAGACACTAAAGAGCTCTGCCCTGCTGAAAGGCCTTTCTCTGATTCTTTTTCTTTTTCTTCTCTCATCGTGCCTCTTCCACAGCAGTGCTAACCCGCTCCGCTCACTTCGCTTATACTTCTAGACCACACCCCCATCAATTCTCACCCCCCAATTATCCTATTACATCACTCCATTCAACTATAACACATTTCAACCACCAAACCTTCTAGCAATTAATCACAACATTTATCACTACCACCACACCCACAGCATCTACACCCTAACTTACTCACCAATTTTACTTCCAAATCAACTTTATCCTCACACTAATTCAAACATGTATAGCATACAACACCCCCTTCTCCATAAACTTTTATTTTATCAAGCAACTATCTCCATCCTACTTCTACTCTGTATACTCTCTTCCTACTCTCTTCCTATCACACCCATCTAAATATCACTTTTCCACCCCCATGGCAAACCAAACCCATAACATACCACACACAACTTCTAAACTCTTCTATTACAACCCCCAACTCTACATCCTTTCTAACCCCATCTCTCTATTATAACAAATTAGCAATAAAAATTAACACCCATACCTCACACAAGTTATCTAAAATTCTTAATAAACTCACCAAACTATACTTAAACTTACTCCTAAAACTCTCCTGCTGTGGAGACATTCACCCAAATCCTGGCCCTACCTCAACATAAAAAGCCAAAATAAAGCTACCAACCCCCCATTTCTACAAGCCCAAAGCATCTCTCCTCCTGCTAAATATCATTGCAAGAAGCATACTAAACAAAATACATGACCTGCATGCCTTGTTAGCACTATACAAACCTGACATAGTGGTACTAACAGAAACATGGCTTAAACCTGATCACCACAATAATGAGATCATAGCCCCAGGTTATGATATCTTGCTTAAAGACAGGACAGGGAAAAAGGGTGGAGGTGTAGCAATTCTATTCCAAAGCCACCTCTCACTAGAACTACTTGACTATAATAATGAAGAAATCAACAACGTAGAACTTATCCTAGCCAAATTTAAATTAAACCCAAACAAACAAATAATCATTGCAGGGGTATATATTCCCCCAGGTAACAACATTCCCATTATGGAAAACATGTTAATTTGGTTGTCACTCTCCCTCCCTTACGAAACAATACTACTAGGTGACTTTAACATAGATTGGGCCAACTGCTCCAAAGATTATCCCTCAGAGCATATCAACCTTTACAGGTTCTCCCAAATAATCACAACCCCCATTAGGACAGACAAAACAACCAAACGTCAATCCATTTTGGATCGGATTCTGGTATCTCACCCCACTTTTGTACATCAATTTGGCTGTTTACCTGACAGTCTAAGTGATCATGAACCCACCTACCTAATTAGGAGCAAGATCCAACACCTACCCAACCTACCTCTACTAAAAATAATACATAATAAAAAAGCTTCAGAGCCAATGACTTTAATAAAACACTAAATTGCTGCAACTGGCTCCCTCTTAAACAACTACCTCTCAACGAAGCTGTACAGTACTTTAACTCTACCTTCCTACATATCCTAGACCATCATGCCCCTACTAGATCCATTAGGACAAAAACCCACCAAGCCCCATGGCTTACCAAAGAGACAAAAAAGATAATGAAAGAAAGGGAAAAACTCTGGATAGCTTCCCACAAAGATACAAACACTATCCTAAGGTCAAAGTATACAGAACTACGTAATACAGCCAAGAGACTAACTAAACTAGACAAGTCCAACTATTACAAAACCCTACAGGATAAATAAAGCCATAACCCACATAAATTCTGGACCTCCATTAATAGACTACTTCACCCTGGAAAAGCATCCACTCCCACCCCTGTACTGCCAAACAACCAAGATGATATTCCTACTCAATTTAATAAATTCTTTACAGAAACCGTTCAAAATCTAGCCAATACCCAGAAAAATAATGATACCCCTATACAATCTTCTACCGCATATAACAGTCATACAAAAAATAACTTCTCTACCTTTTCCTACAACCAGTGTCCACTAAAATGGTTGCAAACCTCCTTAGGAAGCTAAAACCAACTACACTAGCTGCCGATAAACTCCCTGCAGATTTCCTTCAGATAGCAGCAGACACCATATCCTACCCAGTGTCAATTCTTATTAATAGATCAATCTCAGAACACAAACTTCCCACCCACTGGAAAATCTCCCATATTGTCCCTCTGCATAAAGGTGGCAACTCCTTAGAGCTAACCAACTATCGTCCAATTGCCATACTATCACCCTTATCAAAAATTCTAGAAAGAGTTGTCCACTTGCAACTAATGCAATATCTTCAACAAAATAAACTACTATCCAACTCCCAACATGGCTTCAGACCCTACCACAGCACAACCACTGCCCTTCTATCCTATAACAATACAGTCAATCACTTTAGAAACCAAGGTCTTTTCGTATCTTCCATCTTCCTTGACTTATCAAAAGCCTTTGACATGGTTAACCACAATCTGCTCTTCAATACTCTATCTAGTCTCAATATTTGCCCCTCCACCATACTCTGGTTCAACAGCTATTTATCAGAACGCCAACAAGCAGTTCTCTGGCAAGAAAAGCTGTCCCCCCTCTTACCAGTTTCCATAGGAGTCCCTCAGGGATCAATCCCTGGCCCACTGCTGTTCTCCCTCTTCACTAACTACATTTCTTCTTCACTACCCACTGCTACAGTAGTTCAATATGCTGATGACACCTCCATAACCTGTGCTGCCCCCAGCATTAAGGAACTACACACCATCATCCAATACAACTTTACCCTAGCTGAAACCTGGTTTACTAAAATACAACTTCTTCTCAACCCAAAGAAAAACAAACTAATACTATTCACCCCTGGCAGGTCATCCAACTCAGACTATAACCTCACTATAAACTCCAAAAACAATATTCAAATCACACCATCCAACCACACCAAACTACTAGGAGTTGAAATTGATAACCACCTAAAGTATGATATCCATATAGCATAAACCATCAAAAAGGTCAACTGAAAACTGGGTCTGCTCTATAGAAATAAAAAGTTCATGACTGATCAGACCAAAGCCACTATTGCAAGAAGCCCACCTCCTCTCTATCCTTCTCTGTGCTTCCCCTATCTTAACTAACCTTCACCTGACTGGACTTTACAAAATGGAATCATGCTATAACAACATTGCCAAATTTGCAACAGACCCCTCAAATAGATCCCATCACTGTCTTTCCCTAATGCAACTCAAGTGGCTGGAACTTCCTCAGCTACTTAGACTCAATCAAGCCATAGTTGCACATAAACTCTACTACTACCCTGAAAAAACTCCTGCCCTCCAACAACTAATTAAGCCCTACACCACCACTAGAGCCCTGAGATCTAGCAACCAAAATCTCATTCAAGTAATTAGACATAAAAATGAAGCAGGTAAATCTCTCTGCCTGCACAACAGCACAAACCTGGAACTCACTCCCAAACAAAATAACCAGCACTACTTCTTGCACCCATTTCAAACACTTCTTGAAATCCTACTATTCTAATATCTGGCTCTGCTCTTGCTATACCCCAGGGTAGCAACATCTATGCTCAGTTGCAAGGACTATGCTACACTACAACATTTTCCTTTACTGAGCTCTACTGCTATCCCACAGATTCATCCTAACATTTCATCAATCTAACAGCAGTAAACATTCCAACACTTGTACTGTTCTGTACTATATCCCGTACCTGAAGAACACTCTAATCCGTTTCTAGACCAACACAATAGCTAACAGAGCTTATCTTACTCTCATCCTACCTATACCTTTATCCTATTTTATGCCACTATGGGCATTTATTTACTTCTCGGTTATACTAAAGCATAAATGTATTACAACTTTATATTTACTAATATTTCTGCAAAAAAAAAAATTCTTATATATATTTGTATTATTTGTACTAATTGTATATTCTACTAGAGTACTGACTGTATATTCTACTAGAGTTATCACATGCCATGTAAATGGTCCTCTGTACTACTTATACATGTTAAGAATTGCTTTGTACTGTTTTAATCTAATATTGTGTTGTGTCATGGAACATTTCTCCCCGGGCCTCCGCTGAAAATGGACCTGTGTCCAGTCGGACTTTCCCGGTTAACAAAAATAAAATAAATAAATAATAATACACAGGCAGTTACGCTTCTACTTGGACAGAACTAAAGCTTTCAGAAAGACTGAGCAACTTTTAGTGTCATATGCTGCAGGATCACAAGGAAAGGCTATCTCAAAACAGACAATTTCTAAATGGATAGGCCATTGCATCCGTTTCTGTTATTTTCAACATGGCAAATCAGTGCCTAATTGCATTAGGTCTCATTCCACCAGAGCAGCAGCCACTTCAGCAGCCTTCCTCAGAGGAGTACCAACCAAAGATATCTTAGAGGCTGCAACTTGGAGTTCAGTGCACACCTTCACAAAGCACTACCACTTACCTCTTTACTTTAAGTCCAGAGCAGGCTTTGCCACTGCAGTTCTGCAGGGCCTCATAGCCTCTCCTAATCCTATTTAGCCCAGCCACCCTTCCACAGCTTTCGGATTCAACCCAAGAGTAATGACTGCAACAGTGAAACACGATGAACATAGTACAGTTATGTACCTACCATAAATGTAGATGTTAGAGTGTATTCACTGTTGCAGTCCAGGTTACCCACCCACCATCCCCCTTTTTGTTGGCTGGGACATATCTGCACTTCTCTACCTATACAACCTATTTGTTGTATTTGCTTGTAGATGAAGGAAATGTTATTTTTGTGCATGCATTTTTATTGGTATATTTTTCAGCCTACCATTTTGGGGGCACCTGACATCTGGGGCAAGAAAAACTGAAGAAAATGGCGTTGGATGCATCTTTTATACCCCTGGCGCACTGACATCAGGGAAGAGGTGACAGCAACGGATGCCAGACCAAGACTTTGGAATTCTAGCCGACTGAGGGTAGCCTGCCAGCATGATAACCCTAGAGTAATGACTGCAGCAGTGAATACACTCGATCATCTACATTTATGGTAGGTACACAACTGTACTTGGTACCAAGAAAGGACAAGACCTGGAGACCAATACTGGACCTATCTATTCTAAACACATTTCTGGATATACCAAAATTCAGAATGTTGACTCTACAGCAACTTCTTCCCATGCTGGGCAAGAAGGCTTGGCTTGTGACTTTAGACCTAAAAGAGGCATACCTGCATGTCCCAATCAGACAAACATGCAGAAGATACCTCAGATTCAAAGCTGGCTCAATGCACTACCAATTCTCTGCACTGCCCTTTGGCTTATCTACTGCGCCCAGGGTCTTCACAAAGTGCCTGGCACCAGTAATTAAATTCTGCAGACAAAGAGGAATACAAATATATCCTTACTTGGACGACTGCCTTATTCAAGCAGAAAACAAGGACATTCTACTACAGCATCTGGCGTTTGTAAAGAGATTTCTAACAGGCCTGGGGTACACAGTCAACGAAAAGAAATCAAAACTAGTACCCTCTCGAGATAATATTCATGGGTGCAAGCTTAAATACAACTGCCCAGATGTTTTATCTCACGCCATACAAACAAAGGCAACTGACTACCTATTTCAACCTGTTGGCAACAAAGGCCCAGTTATCTGCAAGAAAAATACTGCAGGCTTTGGACTTCATGGCATCCTGTATTCTACTAATTCCATATGCGAGACTGCATATGAGGAAACTTCAATGGTACCTAAAAAATGTTTGGACTCAACATTGCCACAGCCTGGAAACAGTAATTACCCTCATTCCCTGCCTGCAATAGGAGTTTCGTTGGTGGGCGAAGGCTTGTCACCAGAACAAGGGACAGCCATTCACTTAGCCAAGCAGACATTAACAACGGATGCATCAGATTATGCCTGGGGGGCCCACATGGCAGGAAGATGTATTCAAGGCACATGGTCCGCAAACCAAATGCATCTACATATCAATCAAAAAGAGATGCTTGCTGTTGAGAATGCCCTGACAGCCTTCAAGGACCTACTTCATCTGGGACAACTACTGATAGACGGACAACACCACGGTCATGTGGTATATAAACAAGCAGGGAGGCACTCATTCTTACCCCTTTTGCAGACTAGCCATGACTCTGTGGGACACAGCATTAACTTACCAGTTACATCTGCAGGCGCAATTCCTGCAAGGAAAGATAAATACTCTGGCAGACGAACTAAGCAGAAACCTCATGGATCCCCACGAGTTGAAATTGGATCCACAAGTCTTCAGCATGATAACAAGGAAATGGGGATGCCCGGATATAGATCTGTTTGCTTCTCCTCACAACTACCAACTAAAAAGATTCTGCACAAGGACTTATCACAGACAAGCATGGAAAGTGGGTGCCCTCTCTTTCAGCTGGAAAAGCTTAGCAGTATATGCCTTTCCTCCACTGCCTCTCCTCCCCAAGGTACTCCTAAAGGACAGACAAGAGAAGCCAAAGATGATACTGATTGCCCCAGACTGGCCCCGCCAGTACTGGTACCCAATCCTAAGGAACTTGTCTCAATGCCCAGCTTGGACCTTACCTCAAATACCTCATCTACTATCCCAACAAACAATTAGATCCTGCACAGCCAGTTAAAGACCTTAAATCTGGCAGCATGGCCGATAATGTAGTGATACAAAATGAGCCTCTCACTAAAGCTGTAATGGATGTCATTTTGGAGGCCAGAAGGCCTAGTACCAGAAAATCTTACACTGGAAAATGGAAGAGATTTTATGCTTGGAACCAGGCACAAGGAATTGACACAGCTGTACCAAATATTCCTCAGATTTTGCAATACTTAACTGAGATGCTGGACAAAGGCCTATCCTTTTCATCAATTAAAATTCATACCTCTGCCATTTCGGCTCATTACAGTACAGAGCCACCAATCTTTTCTCATCCCTTGTTAAGGCAGTACCTCAGAGGAGCCAAAAACTTAAGGCCTCCAAGGAGATCACCAGTACCTGCATGGGACCTCAGTTATGTTTTGGAAAAACTCACCCTGCCTCCTTTTGAGCCAGCCGCTACTGCTGATATAAAGTTTTTATCTTGGAAAACAGCTCTGCTCCTTGCAATAACCTCTGCAAGACGAGTGTCAGAGCTACAGGCACTCATGGCTATGGAACCTTTTATCATTTTTTATCCAGACAGGGTTTCTCTGAGGACAAACCCGACATTTATGCCTAAGGTAGTGTCCAGTGTGGCCCTTAACCAAACTATTCATCTGCCTACTTTTTATCCAAACCCAGAGAATAAGGGGGAGAGAATTCTGCATTTTTTGGACATACACAGACAGCTACACTTCTACTTGAACAGAACCAAAGCTTTCAGAAAGAGCAACTACTATTGGCATATGCTGCAGGATCACAAGGAAGGGCTATCTCAAAACAGACTATTTCAAAGTGGATAGGCCACTGCATTCGTATCTGCTATTCACAGCATGGCAAGCCAGTGCCTTAGGGCATTAGGCCACATTCAACCAGAGCAGCAGCCACTTCAGCAGTCTTCCTCAGGGGCGTACCAACCAAAGACATCTTAGAGGCTGCTACCTGGAGTTCAGTGCACACCTTTACAAAGCACTATCATTTACCACTCTACTCTAAATCCAGGGCAGGCTTTACCACTACAGTTCTGCAGGGCCACATAGCTGCTCCTAATATTATTTAGCTCCAGCCTCCCAACCTTCGCTTTGGGATTCAACCCAAGTGTAATGACTGCAACAGTGAAACATGAAGAACATAGTACAGTTGTGTACACTTACCATAAATGTAGATGTTCGAGTGTATTCACTGTTGCAGTCCAGGTTACCCTCCCACCATCCCCCATATCTTTGCTGCAGCTTATCTGCTCTTCTGTAACCTATACAACCTGTGTGGTGTATTGGCTTATAGATGAAGGTATTATATATATTTTGGTGTATGCATTTTTATTGGCATACTTTTAGCCTACGCTTTTGGGGGGCACCTGACATCTGGGGCAATTAAAACTGAAGAAAATGGCGTCGGATGCATCTTTTATACCCCTGGCGCACTGACTTCAGGGAAGAGGTGACAGCAACCAATGCCGGACCTAGACTTTGGAATTCAGGCTGACTGAGGGTAGCCTGCCAGCAGGATAACCTAAGTGTAATGACTGCAACAGTGAGTACACTCGAACATCTACATTTATGGTAAGTGTACACAAATGTACTTTTTCGCCCCCACCACAGCACCACATCCACCCTCCTTAGTTTTACTAACACAACAAATGAACACAGAAATCAGAATAAATATGTTTTGTCCATCTTTATAGATCTCTCAAAGGCCTTCGACACAGTTTCACACCAAAAACTGCTGTCAGAACTGGCCACATTACATCTCAGTCATTCTTCCCTATCTTGGTTCCACAGCTATCTAACCAAACGCCAGCAGGCTGTTAGATGGCAATAGGAGCTATCATCTCTGCTCCCTGTTAACATACGAGTTCCACAAGGCTCCATATTAGGCCCCCTACGTTTTACCATCTTCACAAATCAGCTCCATAAATCCACATTTCTCGCCTCTGTCATCCAATACGCAGATGACTCTACCCTGACACAACTACAGGCTATAACACAACAATCCTTCCTAGAAGTAGAATCCTGGCTAACTTAACACTAACCTCATACTGAACCCAAACAAGACCAAACTCATGCTCTTTCTCCCCACAAAAACACCCAATCCCTCAGCCACTTTTCAAATCCACTCCTCCAACAACATGATTACAAACACCAGCTCACATTCCAAATTACTAGGTGTCACAATAGATAAATTAAAATTCGACCTACACCTCTCTCAAACCATTAAAAAAATGCACATCAAACTAAACTCTCTTTACCGAATTAATCCTTTCCTAACTAGCCATTGTAGACTAAGCATCGCCAGGACTCATCTCTTATGTACTGTTCTCTATGCTTCTCCCATCTTTACAAACCTTAACAAAACTGACCTTACCAAAGTTGAATCAGCCTACAATAAAATAGCCAGGTTCGCCACTAGCTCCCCATATAAGTCCCACCACTGCTCTGCCCTACAACATATAAATTGGCTAGAATTCCCCCAATAACTAACCTATACCCAACTTGTATACCAGCCCAACAGAACCCCAGCCCTACACCAGTTACTCCAACCATATACCAACACTCAGCAACTCCAATCCTCACACAAAACACTCCTCCAAGTATCCAAAAGCAACAACAAAGCTGAGGACACCCTCTACTCCCACCACATTTCTAAACTTTGGAACTCAATCCCTCACCACATCCTAAATGCTACCAGTCTACACCAGTTCAAAACTTTGCTCAAAGACCACCTCACTAACAACTGCCTCTGCTCTTTCACCAAGCAAGGCTAATACCACATAAGCCCACATCAAATTTCATCTCCTAAATTTTATAGTCTCCATGTATACCCCACTCCCACTTGTTAACACCACCTATCAGCTGCCTACAATAAGAGTATAATTTGATAATTTCTTTTTTTTTTTTTTGTAAGGGTATACATATGTACACGTATTAAAATATACTCAAATGATCAACTAAAGATGGACCCCTGCCTCAAAAAAAAAAAAAAAAAAAAAAAAAAAATATATATATATATATATATATATAGTTACTATATTTTAATAACTTTCTTCTTTGTAGATTGTACTTTATTGTCTCTAGATATTTCTGTTAAATTCCATGTAAAACCAACACTGTACCTGTCAGTGTTCTTGTTTTATTGGAGCTTTTCTCCCCGGGACTCAGCTGAAAATGGGCTTACACACAGACGGACTATCCCGGTCAACAAATGTAAAATAAATAAATAAACTGAGGAAGAGTGAAAATAGACAATACAGATGGAAAGTTATGGTGAGTGCATTACTTTTATTTATTTATTTTTTCCCACACCTTCTTCTGGAGTTCAACTACCAAAGTTCCAAAGGACTTGCACAATTGTCTGAAAATAGATAGTCTCCCTGCACCTGCCTGCTTGTAGGCCATAACACAAGACAGACGAGTCTGGGAGGTAGCACCTAGAGCTAAAACATCCCATTTATATCTCCTCTATGGTCCACATCAGGGCTCCTTCCATAAGTCCCACCCCATAAAAAGGCATTAGCCAGACTACAGCTAGAATGTCTTCTGTTAAGAGCCATTCAAGAGGTCTCACCAGACCAGTGAAATACCAGAGTCTGTTTAACATTATTTTGGTTCCCAAGAAGATGAAGGACCGGATTAGACCTATGTAGTGTAAGTTGCATGTAAAAAATTTAAGATTCTTGATGGTCATGATGGAGTCATTACTCGCTTCCTTGAAAAAAGGATACTGGATGTGCTATTTGGATTTTCAGGATGTCTGCATGCACGTAAAAATTGCCAGGGAGTACAAGAAGTTACTAACTGTAGGATGGGGGCAAGTCATTACTAGTTCATATTCCCATATTTGGTCTCACCATATTCCCCAAGGTGTTCTCCAAATGTATGACAGCTGTTGCAACTCATCTTAGACTGACATGGATAAGATAATTTTATTACCTGGATGACTAGCTCATAGTAGCCTTGGCAAGAGAATTGCTGGTGAAACCAAGGTACTGTCTGTAGCAGTTGTTCCATTCCTTGGAAGTGTCAGTGAACACTGCAGAGTGACAAATAGAGCTATTGGAAATGCAAATCTTCATTAGTGGTCACCTAGATACAAAGACCTACATTGTCAAACTTCCACCATACAGAATTCTTTAACTTCAGTCTAGCATTCAACATCCTTTAAATACTGCAACAGTGATGTGTGCTTGTTTCCTTAGTGGTCTTTTTGGCCCCCTTTGTAGGCTATTATCATTAAGACCAAGAGAAGAAACTTCAAATATCAGACCTAATGTCCCAACCAGTATGAATGTCACAAGTTTGCTGTCGGCATCTACTCTGGAGTCTTCTTCCAGACAGTCTGTCCCAGGGCAGTCCTTTTATTTCCTTCCTCCCAGACTATGGTGTTTACCACACATGCTTCTGCTATGAAGTGGGGTAAATTTTAGGAGGGGCTTGTCTGTGCTTTAGTATTCTGGATAACATGGCATTCCTTATCTCATTGCAAACTCTTCAGGACCCCCCTCCCTTAGGGTATGAGTTCCATCCACTGCAACACCATGGTGGTGGATCAGTACGTAGACATTCAGGAGGATCCCAATCTTGCCCCCCTATGTCGAGGAGCTATAAGGTTATGGGAATGGGCCATATAAACTCCTCTGTTTCTGACAGCAATGTATAATCTTGGTCAAGTCAACTGTCTGTCGTGCAAGTTCAGATGATATTTGCTAACATTTCACAAGTAACCCTTAAGGCCAGCAATGACTGATATCTTCCATCACTAGAGAAAGCCATGCTATGTTCTCTTTTAATCCCTGACTGATATCAAATGCAGCTGATATTTCTCCGTCTTTTCTCCTGTGTGGCAAACCTCTCAACCTCTTTACTTAAAAATTCTGGACATATCTAAGAATAAATGTGAGAGAGGATCAAAATCAGGGACAGTTTTAAAATATTGCTCTAATTCATTTAAAACTTTAGTAGAACAAAAGCTTTTAAGTCAACATGCATTTTCTAAACAATAGCAAGTATAAACCTCTTATTGTATGGCATTCTTGACTGACTATAAACCTCAGTGATTTACCAGAAAATCAAACATTTTGAGGAGCAAGGCAAAAATATGAGGCAAAATCAGGGACATTCTGCAAATTCAGTAACAGTTGAGATTTCAGAGGTATGCTGTAGGGGCACTTTTCCTGGGATAATCTGGCCTAGCAGTGGTTTCTTCGGTCTTCATTACACCTGTCAGCATTTCCACTTATAATAAAGTTCCTGCAGAAAACTAAACTTGCTCTCATAGCCTCATATTGGCCCAGAAGAGTTGGGTTTCTTCTGCTGTAGTTTCATCATCTAGAGAAGCTTTCTCTCTTCAGACCCTAGAAAGAGCGTTTTCTTCCATCTGTCTGACAAGCCTCTTCCAGACTCCCAATCCCTTATACTAACAGCATGATGTTCTTCATGTTTCACTGTTGCAGTCATCACACTTGGGTTATCTGCCTGCAGGTAGCCCTCAGTCAGCCCGAATACCAGAGTTAGGATTTCTGCATTGGTTGCTGTCATTTCTTCCATGATGTCAGGTCATCAGGGGTGTAAAACAGGCAGCCAACACCATTACACCAGTCTTTCTTGCCGAGCGGGAGCCCGAAGCAGAAGCAGTTCACAAGTGCCGGTCAGCCGCTACCTGAAAGTTTTGTTTTCGAGTTTGTAATCCTGAAGTCTTCTAAAGCTAAGTACCCCGTTGGGAATCCTTTTTTCTTGTTCTAACCGATGTCAGAAAAAATTAACAATTGTCTTGACTGTGGAAAGCAAATACCTCACAGAGATTTTCATTCTTACTGCGTTACCTGTTTAGGCCCAGACCACGACATCCCTCCCTGTCGGTTTTGTACCTCTTTTAACACCCAAACCATTTGCCGTCTGGCTATCCTTGTTGCTAAATTCTTTCACTCTCGTCCTTTGTATTCTGAAATGGCTTCGATAAGCCATCAGACTACCGATCTTCCGAAAAAACGTAAAGATAAAGACAGAGATGGACCGCATAGGTCCAAAACTGCCAACGGCGCTTCCGTTAACCCATTCCACTGGTACTCAGTGAGGTGCCTTTGCAGCCCCTGATGCCCGCTTCTACAGATTCGCAGGTCTCTGCTGAGACCCATTCAGAGTCCGGTATGCCGCAAGATGCTTCTTCGAATATGGAACCTCAGGATGTCTCTACCTTGGATGGGTCCAGAGCTGCTGTGCAGGCACCAGCTTCTGAGGGTGTATTCCAACCTACCGATGTTCGAATTAAGCTGACAGCTTCGTTTTTAGCTAAAACTACCGAGTTTCTAAGGCCCAGAGTACGCACTACACCTAAAAAATGGCAACCAAAGTGCATTCTCAAGCTCCCATGTCACAAAAAACAATGCTTAGAATGGCTGAAGACCTTATTACCCTAATTAGGGGAAGCCAGCCTTCTTCTGCTAAGAGACAAAGAATTGAGTTTCATTCTGATTCTACAGACCAGTATTCCGATGACTCAGACCCTTCCGATTATCAGGACATGCCCTTGTCATCTTATGAGAATTCAGATGCAGAGGAATCCATTCCCTCTGCCTCCCCTCCAGAGTATATTTCTTTTGGTGAAACCTTGCATACTTTAAGAGAGCATTTCCACTGGGAATGCCAAGACTACCCTCAGTCCAAAAAGAGACTCAGAGAATTTTTAGAGTTGCATCAGCACAGGCCTCTAGCTATACCCCCTGTCCTGGATGTTGTCCAAATACTTTACCCCCGGCCCCTAGGAAACCTAACTGGTACTACAGAGTACCTGATTACCACAAATTTCTCTTCAAGAATCCTACTGCGGATCCAGAGACCATTTCCCAGGGACCTAAAGGTATTAAGGCTACTACAGCCAAAAATCCTACCCCTTCAGACAGGGATTCCAGAGCTTTAGACAGATGGGGTAAGAAGGTATATACCTCTGCAACTCATGCCATCAGGGCATTGAATTGTCAGTTTCACATGTTGAAGTACCCGCAGCATATTATGGAACTAATTAAGCAAAAAATGGTGTTTCTTCCAGATTGTGCAGAAAATAAAGATTTACAAGAGCTAATGCATTCTGCAAACCAAGTTAGTAAGCATACTTTGCTGTGTGGCTTTGATGCCCTAGAAGCATCTTGCAGGGCTGCAGTCACTGGGTCTGTACTGGGAAGGCATGCTTGGCTGAAGAAACAAACCTTGCCAGAACATGTCAAATCCAAATTACCAGACTGTTTATTTGGCACCAAAGCAGAAGAGGTTCTTAAAAAGATGGAAGAAAAAGCAAAATCTATGCAAACTGTTAAAGAATTCTTACAAGTGCAACCACCTAGATTCGGTAGGCATTGGCCTTCAAAAAACTGGTCCTTTCCAGCCCCTTCCAGGCCTTCTCAGACCAAACCCAGGGGAAATACAGTCTCAGGGTATGCAGCGATCTAAACAATGGAGTGCCCCCACCTCTAAAACAGGGAGTGGTAAGCCGCCCTCTTATGGAAAAAGTTCCAAATGACTTATCCTGCCCAGCCCTGCCCCAATTACTTGTGCCCCTAAACTTGCCCTTCATGCAAAAAAATGGATGTCTATTACTCAGGACAAATGGGTCCTAAACATTGTATCCCAGGTGTACAGATTCTACTTCCGTACACTGCCAACCCCAAGCGGGTTTCCAGACCTAACCCCAAACCAGTGGGCAGAGGCTCAAAAGCAGGTACTTTCCCTGCTCAATATCAGAGCTATTCAACCTATTCCAGTAGAACAAAGGGGGCAAAGTTTCTTCTCCAGACTTTTCCTTGTGCCCAGAAAAGAGGGCTCTTGGCGCCCAATCCTGGATCTATCAACTCTCAACACCTTTGTGGTGGTCCCACAATTCAAGATGCTTCCCCTGCAACAGCTTCTCCCTTTGCTAGCCAAGGATGCCTGGTTAGTCACTGTAGACTTAAAAGAAGCTTATCTGCACATCCCCATAAATGAGTCATGCAGAAAATATCTACACTTCAGGGCAGGCTGTATGCACTATCAGTTCTCTGCACTTCCCTTTGGCTTATCTACTGCGCCCAGAGTATTCACAAAGTGATTGGCTCCAGCCATTGCATAATGCAGGCAGAGAAATATCCCAATTTTCCCATACTTGGACGACTGCCTGATTCAGGCAGATAGTCAGGAATTGCTACTTCAGCACCTGGCATTTGTAAAAAGCCTTCTCTCTTCTTTGGGGTACACCATCAATATAAAGAAATCACAACTGGTGCCCAGTCAAAAGATTGTATTCCTGGGAAAGCCTTCTCTCTTCTTTGGGGTACACCATCAATATAAAGAAATCACAACTGGTGCCCAGTCAAAAGATTGTATTCCTGGGACCAAGCTTGGACACAACTTCCCAGAAGGCATTTCTCACTTCAGAAAAACAGGTCTGTCTGACAGACTACTTCAAACAAATGGCCACCAGAACCCAGCTATCGGCAAGAAAAATACTACAAGCCCTAGGGTTCATGGCCTCATGTATTCTGCTAATTCCATATGCAAGACTGCATATGAGGAAACTTCAGTGGTACTTAAAAAGTCTTTGATGCCAACATTTTCAGGACCTGGAAACAGTGATTCCAATTATACCTTGTCTAAGGGGAGAGTTCCTTTGGTGGGCAGAAGCATGCAACCACAACAAGGGACTGCTTTTCTCTCAACCCCTCACCACCCAAACCCAGACAACAGACGTATCAGACTATGCATGGGGGGCACACATGGCAGGTAAATGTATTCAGGGCACTGGAACCCAGCCCAAATTCTCCTGCACATCAATCAAAAAGAGATGCTAGCTGTACAGAATGCTCTGACAGCCTTCAAATACCTAATCCTTCCAGGACAACTGCTTATAAAAACAGACACCACCACAGATATTCTTCATGTTTCGCTGTTGCAGTCATTACATTTGGGGTAATCTGCTGGCAGGTTGCCCTCAGTCGGCCTGAATTCCAAAGTCTTGGGTCCTGCGTCGGTTGCGGTCTCCTCTTTCATGACGTCAGGTGGTCAGGGGTATAAAACATGTAGCCGACGACATTTTCTTTAGTCTTTCTTGCCACGCGGTGCCCAAAGCAGAAGCATTTCGCAAGTGCCGGTCGGCCAACTACTGAAATATTCGAGTTTGAGTTTCAGAACCGAAGTCTTCACTAAAACTAAGTACCCCATTGGGGAAACTTTTTTTTCTTGCTTTTTACCAATGTCAGAAAAAGTTAATAATTGTATTACTTGTGGGATGCAAATACCTCATAAGGATTTCCATTTATACTGTAATCCTTGCCTAAGCCCTGATCACAACGTGCCTGGCTGTCGGTTTTGTGCTAGATTTAACCAATGCACTGTTAAGCGTCGGTATATTTTTGCATCTAAGTATTTTGGAAACAGATTTAACTACCCAGAAATGTCGTCGGATAGCAATCCGACTACTAGAGTACATAAGACGCAAAGAAAAGGACAGAGAAAGGCAGTCGAGATCCAAAATCGATGAAGAAGCTTCTCCTAAGCCAATCGCTGGTTCGCAGGTACTCAGTGAGGCGCTTTCGCAGCCCCTGATACCCACTACCTTCGAGTCGCAGGCCTCTATTGACACCCATATGGAGTCCGGCATGTTGCAAGATACTCAAAGGTATTGGACTGACAGATGTATCTCCTTCGGATGGGTCAGGAGCTGCTGAGCAGGCACCGGCTTCTGAGGGTGTATTCAGACCTCAACATTTTTATATCAAACCGATGAAAGCTGCAAAACCAAAGGCAAAGACATCTTCTAAAACTAAAAAACTGATGCCTGAGCCACATGCACAGGCCTCTATGCCTAAAAAACAGATGATCAAAATGGCTGAAGACCTTATTACCTTGATCAGGGGTACCCATCCCCCTCCAGATAAGAGGCCTAGGCAAGACACTGACTATGAATCTTCAGATCAGGTTTCTATTTCTTCTGATTCCTCTTCTGATCAGGAATTATCTTTACCTCCCTGTGAGGATTCTGATGCTGAGGAGTCTATTCCATCTGCATCTCCTCCTGAGGATTATTCATTTGGAGAAACCTTGCATACTTTGAGGGAGCATTTTCACTGGGAGAGTCAAGACTTCTCGGAATCAAAAAAGAGGCTTAGGGATTTCCTTCTTCTCCCTCAGCACAAGCCTTTAGCCATTCCCCCTGTTTTAGACATTGTGGATGATGTGTTTTCGGAGTCCAGCCTGACCCCCGACTCCTTAATCCGGCTCCCAGTAAGCCTGACAGGTATTACAGGGTCCCTGACTCTCATGAATTTTTATTTAGAAACCCTGCTGCTGATCCGGAAACTATTTCACAGGGTCCAAAGGGAGTTAAGGCCTCAACACCAAAAAACCCTACCCCCTCCAATAGAGATTCAAGGGCACAGGACAGATGGGGAAAAGAGGTTTATACATCTGCAACCTTGGCAATCAAGGCCTTAAACTTTCAATTTCATATGCTTAAGTACCAACAACATGTTGTGGGATTGCTGAAACAGAGAATGATGTTGATTTCAGAATGTGCAGAAAATAAGGAATTGCAGGAATTATTGCATGCAGCTGAACAAGTTGGAAAGCATACTTTGCAATGTGGTTTTGATTCTTTAGAGGTCTCCTGCAGGGTCGCAGTTACTGGATCTGTGATTAGGAGACATGCCTGGTTAAAGGAACAAAATTTGTCTGATCATGTTAAAGCTAAATTGCTAGATGCACCTTTACAGCATGATTCTCTGTTTGGTATCAAGGCAGAAGAGGTTTTAAAGAAAATGGAAGACAAAGCAAAGTCTATGCAAACTGTTAAAGATTTCTTACAAGTGCAGCCACCTAGATTCAGTAGACAGTGGCCTACAAAAAAATGGTCCTTTCCTGTGTCAGACAGAGCTCAAAGGGGCAAATCCAGACGCCCTAAGGGTTCCAGGTACCAGGCTCAATACTCATACCGGTCAAAGCAATGGGGCGCATCCACCTCCATATCTGGAGGAGATAAAGCGCAAACCTACAGAAAGCAATCCCAATGACTTCCATCTGCCTACACCAAGCACTTGTCTTTTGGCAGCACCCATAGGGAGAAACATCGTATCACAGGGATGCAGATTCCATTTCCACACTCTGCCAATGACAAATGGTTGGCCAGATCTGCCAAAAAAACAATGGGCAGAGGCACAGAAACAGGTTACGTCCCTCATGGATATGGGGGCCATTCAGACAGTACCAGAACAAGAAAAAGGACAAGGTTTTTACTCGACTGTTCTTGGTACCCAGAAAGGACAAGGCCTGGCGGCCAATACTGGATTTATCGATTCTGAACATATACCTGGACATTCCAAAATTCAAAATGCTCACTTTGCAACAACTTCTGCCCATGCTGGTCAAGAATGCCTGGCTGGTGACTTTAGACCTAAAAGTGGCATACCTGCATGTCCCAATAAGACAGTCGTGCAGAAGATACCTCTGATTCAAGGCTGGCTTAATGCATTACCAATTCTCTGCACTGCCCTTTGGCTTATCTACTGTGCCCAGGGTCTTTACAAAGTGCCTGGCACCAGTAATTGCATTTTGCAGACAAAGTAGTATTCAAATATATCCTTACTTGGACGACTGTCTCATTCAAGCAGAGAACAAGGACACTTCTACGACACCTGGCATTTGTGAAAAGGCTTTTAACATGCCTAGTGTACACAGTAAACGAAAATAAATCACAACTAGTACCCTCTCAAAAGATAATATTCCTGGGTGCAAGCTTGAATACAACTGCCCAGATGGCTTACCTCCCGCCAGACAAACAAAGGCAACTGACTACTTACTTCATACTGATGGCAACAAAAACCCAGTCTTCTGCAAGACAAATTCTGCAGGCTCTGGGCTTCATGGCATCCTGCATTCTGCTAATTCCATATGCAAGACTGCATATGAGGAAACTTCAATGGTACCTAAAAAGTTTATGGAGTCAACATTCACACAGTCTGTAAACAATGAATGTTCATCGTGTTTCACTGTTGCAGTCATTACAATTGGGTTATCCTGCTGGCAGGCTACACGCAGACGGCCTGAGTTCCAAAGTCTAGGTCCGGCGTCGGTTGCTGTCGCCTCTTCCCTGACGTCAGTGCGCCAGGGTTATATAAGATGCAGCTGACACCATTTTCTTCAGTCTTTCTTGCCGCGTGGTGCTCGAAGCAAAAGCAGTTCGCAAGTGCTGGCCGGCCGACTCCTAAAGTTTTCAAATTCGAATTTCAGATCTGAAGTCTTCATTAAAGCTAAGACCCAGTTGGGGAAATTTTTTTCTTGCTTAGACCGATGTCAGAAAACGTTAATAACTGTATTTCTTGTGGGAAGCAAATACCTCATAAGGATTTTCATTCTTACTGTATTCCTTGCCTAGACCCTGACCATAGCGTTGCTAGTTGTCGGTTTTGTGGTAGATTTATCCAACGCAATATTAAGCGTCGGTACGATTTTGCATTTCATTACTTTGGCAGAATATTTAATTATATAATGCCGTTGTATCAGCCGACTACCGGAGTTTACAAAAAACGAAAAGAAAAAGAAAAGGACAGGCATCCGAGATCCAAAACCAACGACAAGGCTTCTTCTAGGCCTGTCGTCGGTTCTCAGTGAGGCGCTTTCGCAGCCCCTGACGCCCACTACCTCAGAGCCACAGGCCGCTTCCGACTCCCACGTGGAGCCGACTGGGCCTCTGGAAACTGAAGGTATTGGACACTCGGAAACTATTCCCTCAGATGGGTCTGGAGCCGCTGAGCAGGCATCGGCTTCTGAGGGTGTTTTCAGGCCTACACAGTTATATGTGAAACCTACTTCAGCTTCAAAGGCAAAGACTAAAGCAGCTCTAAAGACAAAGAAACAAGTACATCATTCTCCTGGACAGGCCTCCATGCCTAAAAAACAGATGCTTAAAATGGTCGAAGACCTAATTACTTTGATCGGGGGTTCCCATCCCCCTCCTGATAAGAGGCCTAGGCAAGAGTTAGAATACGAATCTTCAGACCAGTTTTCTGTTTCCTCTGATTCCTCCTCTGAACAGGATTACTCTATTCCTCCCTATGAGGATTCTGATGCTGAAGATTCTATCCCTTCAGCCTCTCCTCCTGAGGATTATTCTTTTGGGGAGACACTGCATACTATGAGGGAGCATTACCACTGGGAGAGCCAAGATTACTCAGAATCCAAGAAAAGGCTCAGAGACTTCCTTTTATTGCCTCTGCACAGGCCCCTTGCTATCCCACCTGTTTTAGACATTGTAGATGTATTTTCAGAGTCCAGTCTGTCTCCAGACTCTTTACCACCAGCTCCTGTTAAACCAGACAGATACTATAGGGTTCCTGATTCACATAAATTTCTTTATAAAAACCCTGCTCCTGACCCAGAAACCCTGCTCCTGACCCAGAAACCATCTCTCAGGGTCTAAAAGGGGTCAAGGCTTCTACTGCAAAAAACCCTATCCCCTGTGACAGGGATTCTAGGGCCCTAGACAGATGGGGTAAAAAGATTTATACCTCTGCTACCTTGGCTGTAAGAACTTTAAATTGCCAATTTCATATGCTTAAATATCAGCAATATCTGATGTCATTGCTTAAACAGAAAATGTTAACAAATTCAGAATCTGCAGACAACAAAGAAATGCAGGATTTATTGCATGCAGCTGAACGTGTTGGTAAGCATACTTTGCAATGTGGTTTTGATTCTCTAGAGGCCTCCTGCAGGGCCGCTGTTACAGGTTCTGTCATTAGGAGGCATGTTTGGTTAAAAGAACAAAATTTGCCAGATCATGTTAAAGCAAAACTATTAGATGCTCCATTACAGCATGATACTTTGTTTGGTGTTAAAGCGGAAGAGGTGTTGATGAAAATGGAGGACAAAGCTAAAGCTATGCAAACAGTCAAGGATTTCTTGCAGGTACAGCCTCCCAGATTTAGCAGGAACTGGCCTACAAATAATTTGTCCTTTCCAGTGTCAGATAGGCCACAAAGAGGCAGATGCCGGTGTCCCAGAGGCAGATCACAGCCCCAAGGCTCATACAGGCCTAAACAATGGGATGCTTCTACCTCCAAGAGTGGAGAGGAAAAATCACAGCTGTACAGGAGACAGTCTCAATGACTTTCCCCTTCCAGCACCAAGCACTTATCTTTTGGCAGCCCATTTGGGGGGGAAACTAGCACTTTTTTCACAAAATTGGCACATGATCACCCAGGACAAATAGGTACTAAACATAGTATCACAAGGCTACAGGTTCCACTTTCACACCCTGCCAAGGCCAAAAGGTGTGCCAGACCTGCCACACAATCAATGGGCAGAGGCACAAAAACAAGTTTCATCCCTCATGAACTTGAGGGCCATTCAACAAGTACCAGAGCAAGAGCAGGGACAAGGATTCTGTTCAAGACTGTTCTTGGTACCCAGAAAGGACAAACCCTGGAGACCAATACTGGACCTATCTATTCTAAACACATATCTGGATATTCCAAAATTCAAAATGTTGACTCTACAACAGCTTCTGCCCATGTTGGGCAAGAAGGCTTGGCTTGTGACTTTAGATCTAAGAGAGGCATATCTGCATGTCCCAATCAGACAAACATGCAGAAGATACCTCAGATTCAAAGCTGGCTCAGTGCACTACCAATTCTCTGCACTTCCCTTTGGCTTGTCTACTGCACCCAGGGTCTTCACAAAGTGCCTGGCACCAGTAATTGCATACTGCAGTCAAAGAGGAATACAAATATAGCCTTACTTGGACAACTGCCTCATTCAAGCAGAGAACAAGGACATTCTATTACAGCATCTGGCATTTGTAGAGAGATTACTACCATGCCTAGGGTACACAGTCAATGAACAGAAATCAACACTAGTACCGTCTCGAGATAATATTCCTGGGTGCAAGCTTAAATACAACTGCCCAGATGGCTTATCTCACACCAGACAAACAAAGACAACTGACTACCTATTTCACACTGTTGGCAGCAAAGGCCCAGTTATCTGCAAGAACAATTCTGCAGGCTTTGGACTTCATGGCATCCTGCATTCTACTAATTCCATATGCAAGACTGCATATGAGGAAACTTCAATGGTACATAAAAAGTGTTTGGACTCAACATTGCCACAGCCTGGAAACAGTATTTACTCTCATTCCCTGCCTGCAACAGGAGCTTCAATGGTGGGCGAAGGCCTGTCACCAGAACAAGACAGCCATTCACTCTACCCCCAGCCACACAGACATTAACAATGGATGTATCAGATTATGCCTGGGGGGCCCACATGGCAGGAAGATGTATTCAAGGCACATGGTCTGCAAACCAAATGCTTCTACATATCAATCAAAAAGAGATGCTAGCTGTTCAAAATGCCCTGACAGCCTTCAAGGACCTACTTCATCCGGGACAACTACTGATAGACAGACAATACCATGGTCATGTGGTACATAAACAAGCAGGGAGGCACTCATTCTTACCCCCTTTGCAGACTAGCCATGACTTTGTGGGACACAGCATTGACTTACCAAGTACATCTGCAGGCACAATTCGTGCCAGGAAAGATAAATACTCTGGCAGACAAACTAAGCAGAAACCTCATGGATCCCCACGAGTGGAAATTGGATCCACAAGTCTTCGGCATGGTAACAAGGAAACGGGGATGCCCGGACATAGATCTTTTTGCCTCACCTCACAACTGCCAACTAAGGAGATTCTGCACAGTGACTTATCATAGACAAGCATGGAAAGTGGATGCCCTATCTTTCAGCTGGAAAAAGTTAACAGTATATGCCTTTCCTCCCCAAGGTACTCCTAAAGGTCAGACAGGAGAAGCCAAAAATGATACTGATTGCCCCAGACTGGCCACGTCAGTGCTGGTATCCACTCCTAAGGAACTTGTCTCGATGCCCAGCCTGGACCTTACCTCAAGTGCCTCATCTACTGTCCCAGCAGAACAATCAGATCCTGCACAGCCAACTCAAGACCTTAAATCTGGCAGCATGGCCGATAATGTAGTCATACAAAACACACCTCTTACTAAAGCGGTGATGGATGTCATTTTGGAGGCCAGGAGGCCTAGTACTAGAAAATCCTATGCTGGAAAATGGAAGATATTCTGTGCTTGGAACCAGGCACAAGGAATTGACACAGCTGTACCAAACATTCCTCAGATTTTGCAATACTTGACTGAGATACTAGACAAAGGCCTATCTTTTTCATCTATAAAAATTCATGCCACTGCCATTTCGGCTCATTACAATACAGAGCCACCAATCTTTTCTCATCCTTTAAGGCAGTACCTCAGAGTGGCCAAAAATTTAAGGCCTCCAAGGAGATCACCAACACCTGCATGGGACCTCAATTATGTCTTGGAAAAACTTACCCTGCCTCTTTTCGAGCCAGCCGCTACAGGTGATATAAAGTGTTTATCTTGGAAAACAGCTCTGCTCCTAGCAATAACTTCTGCAAGATGAGTCTCAGAGTTACAGGCACTCATGGCTGTGGAACCTTTTACCATTTTGTATCCAGACAGGGTTTCTCTGAGGACAAACCCAACATTTTTGCCTAAGGTAGTGTCCAGTGTGGCCCTTAACCAAACTATTCATCTGCCTACCTTTTATCAAACCCACAGAATAAGGGGGAGAGAATTCTGCATTCTTTGGACATACACAGACAGCCACGCTTCTATTTGAACAGAATCAAAGCTTTCAGAAAGACAGAGCAATTACTAGTGGCATATGATGCAGGATCACAAGGAAAGGCTATCTCAAAGCAGACTATTTCAAAGTGGATAGGCCACTGCATTCGTTTCTGCTTCACAACATGGCAAGCCAGTACCTAAGGGCATCAGGCCACATTCAACCAAAGCAGCAGCCAATTAAGCAGCCTTCTTCAGGGGAGTACCAACCAAAGACATTTTAGAGGCTGCTACTTGGAGTTCAATGCACACAATCACAAAGCACTGTCACCTACCACTGTACTGTAAATCCAGGGCAGGCTTTGCCACTGCAGTTCTGCAGGACTTACTTGCCGCTCCTAATGCTATTTAGCTCCAGCCTCCCAACCTTAGCTTTGGGATTCAACCCAATTGTAATGACTGCAACAGTGAAACATGAAGAACATAGTACAGTTGTGTACACATAAATGTAGATGTTTGAGTGTATTCGCTGTTGCACTCCAAGTTACCCACCCACCATCCCCCATTTCTTTGCTGGAACTTATCTGTATTTCTCTATTCTATACAACCTATATGGTGTATTTGCTTGTAGATGAAGGCAAAATATATACTTTGCTGCATGCATGTTTATTGACATATTTTTAGCCTACCCTTCTGGGGGCACCTGACATCTGGGGCAAGAAAAACTGAAGAAAATGGCGTTGGCTGCATCTTTTATACCCCTGGCGCACTGACGTCGGGGAAGTGGCGACAGCAACCGAAGCCAGACCTAGACTTTGGAATTCAGGCCGACTGAGAGTAGCCTGCCAGCAGGATAACCCAATTGTAATGACTGCAACGGTGAACACACTTGAACATTTACATTTATGGTAAGTGTACACAAGTGTACTTTCCTTCTTCCATGACGTCAGATCGTCAGGGGTATAAAACATGCAGCCGATGCTATTACATCAGTCTTTCTTGCCATGCGGTGCCCAAAGCAGAAGCAGTTCACAAGTGCCGGTCGGCCAACTCCTGAAATTTTCGTTTTCAAGTTTCAGAACTGAAGTCTTCAACTAAAGCTAAGCACCTTGTTGGGGAAACTTTTTCTTGCTCTTTACCGATGTCAGTAAAAGTTAATAATTGCATTACTTGTGGAAAGCAAATACCTCATAAAGATTTTTATTCGTACTGTATTCCTTGCCTAGGCCCTGACCATGACGTACCTTGCTGTCGGTTTTGTGCTTTATTTAATCAGCACACTATCTGTCGTCGGTATATTTTCGCCTCTAAATATTTCGGTTCTCTGTTTAATTATCCAGAAATGTCTTCGGTTAGCCATCCGACTACCGGGATTCTGAAAAAATGCAAGGATAAAGACAGAGACAGGCCGCTGAGGTCCAAAACAGGCAACGACGCTTCTCCTAAGTCAGTCGCCAGTACTCAGTGAGGTGCTTTCGCAGCCCCTGATACCCGCTAATTCTGATTCGCAGGCCTCTACTGAGACCAATTCTGAGTCCGGTATGCCGCAAGATGCTTCAACTATGGAACCTGCGGATGTGTCCGGAGCCACTATGCAGGCACCGGCTTCTGAGGGTGTATTCAGGCCTACGGACTTGCATATTAAACCGATGCCTCCTTAATCTTTTAGGCTTAAATCTCGAACCATGCCTAAAAAACCGACGTCCAGGCTGCATGCTCAGGCCTGTGCCTAAAAAACAAATAAGAATGGCTGAAGATCTTATAGGTTCATAGGTTGGTACTAGGCTATCAGCCCTAGGGCCTATACAATCCTAGCCATAACAATTCCCTGGCTATTTCTTCCCACATTATTTACTTTCCTGGACCCCTGTCTAGCAGGGCGACTGACGTGATCCCTGGGGTGAATTTCCTTTCTCCCATCCAATTGTCAAGGTTCCTCTTGAAGAGGTCCAAAGAGGCACTCTGCTTGACATGTATGGGCAATCTATTCCAGAGTCTGGGGAGTCTCTGGGTCAGGAACCTATCCCTCCAGCATGTTTTGTTTATTGTGATGACAAGGTTTAGATCCCTGGAGCGTGTAGCTCTGAGGGATTGGGATTTCTTAAGTGTAGCATGTCCAACAGCTCTGGGTTTGACATGGCCTTGTATGTTAAGCAGAGATCGCCTCTGAGTAGACGATATGCCACAGAGTATAGCTGGAGTTTTTTAAGGCGGTCAGTGTAGGGCATCTGCTTTAGGCCTGTGATTCTTTTAGTGAGGTATTTCTGAGGCCTTTCCAGTTGTTGCAGATGTCTTGAGAGGTACATACCAAATGGGGCGTTGTATTCTGTAATGGGTCTAATGAGGGATGAATACAGTGGGACAATGACCTCCTTCTTTCTGGATGAAAAGCCCTTCGTGATGAGGTGTGCCACATAGAAGGATTTCCTGACTGTTGTGGCGATGTGGTTATCGAAGGTGAGACCACTGTCCACCTGTGTCCCTAAGTCTCTTATCACACTTTCTGTGTTTAGTGTACTGCCACCTATATGGTAATTCATGGATACATGTTTATTCCCAAAGGGGATAACAATACATTTCTTGGTATTGAGCTTGAGCCCATGGCTCTGGCACCAAGCATCTGTTTCTGTAAGGCCCTTTTGTAGAGTATCCACATCATTTGGGGATTCAATAATGGCTCCCAGTTTGTAGTCATCTGCAAACTTTGTTAGCCAGAGTCCCTTAGTGTTGACCTGTACTTCAGAGAAGTAGATGCCAAACAAGAGCGGCCCCAGGACTGAACCCTCAGGTACTCCACTTGTCACTTGTCTGGAGCTGGATTTGGAGTCGGCTACTTTTACAGTGTGAGTTCTATCAGTAAGCCATTTAGCAACCCATTGGGTGACATAGGGATTAATGCCCAACTTAGTAAGTGGGGGATGGTGTCAAAGGCCTTGGCAAGGTCTAGATAGGCTGTGTGGACCACCTTACCCTTGTCCATGGCTCTGGAGACTGATTCAAAGAAGTCAGTCAGGTTCAGGAGACAAGATCGGCCCTTCACAAACCCAAACTGGGTGGGGTCCAGTGTTTGAAGGTTGCCAATGTCTTTGTTTATAAGTTCTATGATAATACGCTCCATGGCCTTGCAGATAAGGCTTGTCAGACTGATGGGACGGTAGTTTCCGGGATCCAAGGTGGTTAACTTTAATCAGGGGAAGCCAGCCTCCCCCTTCTAAGAGACCTAGGACTGAAGTTGTTTATGAATCTTCTGACCAGGATTCTGATTTTTGTCATTCTTCTGTTGATCTGGATTTTCCCTTATCTGCTTATGAGGATTCTGATGCAGAGGACTGTATTCCCCCTGCTTCCCCTACAGAGGATTTTTCTTTTGGAGAAACCTTACATACTCTAAGGGAGCATTTCACTGGGAAAGCCAGGATTTTTGATTCAAAAAAGAGGCTTAGGGATTTCTTACTCTTGCCTCAGCATAGGCCTTTAGCTATTCCTCCTGTACTAGATATTGTTGATGATGCTTTTTCGGAATCTAGTTTGGCCCCGGATTCTTGAAAACCTGACAGATATTACAGGGTTCCTGATTCACACAAGGTCCTTTTTAAAAATCCTGTTGCGGATCCAGAGACTATTTCACAGGGACCCAAGGGCATTAAAACTTCTACTGCTAAAAATCCTACCCCTTCTGATAGAGACTCCACAGCGCTGGATAGATGGGGCAGGTTTACACTTCTGCAACCTTGGCCTTTAGGGCTTTAAACTGCCAGTTGCATATGTTAAAATTTCAACAACATGTTATTGGATTGCTTAAACATAAAATTATGTTGATTCCTGACTGTGCGGAAAATAAAGAATTACAGGATTTAATGCATTCTGCTGAACAGGTTGGAAAACATACTTTGCAGTGTGGATTTGATTCTTTAGAGGCCTCTTGCAGGGCTGCTGTTACTGGGTCTGTGCTCAGAAGGCATACTTGGCTTAAGGAGCAATCTTTACCTGATCATGTTAAAGCTAAATTGTTGGATGCTCCCTTAAGTCAGGACCGCCTGTTTGGCAACAAGGCTAAGGAAGTTCTTAAAAAGATGGAAGATAAAGCTAAATCTATGCAAACTGTTAAAGATTTCTTACAAGTCCAGCCTCCTAGATTTAGTAGGCACTGGCCCTCTAAGAATTGGTCCTTTCCAGCCTCTTCAAGGTATTCACCGTTGCAGTCCTGGTTACCCTTCCTTCAGCCCCCCCCTTTTTTTTTTTAGATATACCTCTACTTTCCTTTGCTATCTTCAAAAGCTTTTTGGTGTATTTGCTTTTTTGTTGGCGGTATAACCTTGTATATTTATAGATTTAATTGCTTCATCTTAAGGGGGCACCTGATATCTGGGGCAAGAAAAACTGATGCAATGGCGTCGGCTGCATATTTTATA
This sequence comes from Protopterus annectens, assembly GCF_019279795.1. NCBI lineage: Eukaryota > Metazoa > Chordata > Ceratodontiformes > Protopteridae > Protopterus > Protopterus annectens. The sequence goes on along the minus strand of NC_056751.1, from coordinate 666,949,229 downwards.
CCCCTGACGTCATGGAAAAAGGGACAACAACCAACGCAGGACCAAAGACTTTGTTAATCAGGCCGACTGAGGACTACTGCAAGCAGATAACCCAAAAGTGATGACTGCAACAGTGAATACACTCTAACATCTACATTTATGGTAAGTGTACACAACTGTACTTTTAAGTTATAGGGCAGCAAACTCGATCTGGGGAGTTGAGGTTGGTATGGTACATTATGGGTAGAGGTTGGAGCCTGAAAGTCAGATCCCAAGTCTTGTAAAGCGGCCAAGTCGATTCCGAGATGTATTTGTGAGGAGGAAAGAAAATGGACAACACAGATACCTATTTATGGTGAGTACATAACTTTTCATTATAGTACTTTTCTTAGGTTATAGGCCAGTCCCTTGCCCTAGCATGTCTTTCCAAATTCTACTGTGTCTTACCCTTGTGCCCTTCAGTAGTTTTGATACCATGAGGGTGGGTGCTGAATCTGTGACATGTTTACTTTTTTGTTACAACATTTGCTTGCAATTGTAAGTAGATAACTTGCAGTCTTTTGTTTATATTTAATCTTGTACTTGGGGAAAAATGTTTAATGTAATGCTCGTGACTAGACATCAGCAGTATATCATTTTGTTTTGATGTTATTGTCTTTTTTATTTTATTTGAGGCTGGTTATAACATACTTTTTTGTTTGTTTTATGTTATTTTAATTTTGAAAGTATTGTATTAAATATTCTTTGTTGTCTCCTGACAGTCAGTCCCTGCATATCCATTCTTCAGGCAAAAATTTTTGAATCTGATAACTTTTTTTTGTCTAATTTAGTGCATCTTCATTCTGAGGTGCACATGCCATTATATTGTGTTGCATACACAGTCTTGCATCATTGTGGGACTTGTATTGCTCTTATGTGTTAAAAAAAAAAAATAGATGCATCAAGGAAGACTTGGTCATGTTAAGTACAAGAAACAAAATTTGTAGCAAGTCATCACCCACATGTCTGTTGCAAATCACTTTCCCAATCCTAGGTTTAGAGTCCAGAGAAGTGATGTTGGATTTTTCCCCCCGACCACTCCCTAGATGGGTTTGCCTAAACTAGTCACATTTGAAGTAGTTGAAGTAAAAATTCAGGTAGGCTGTGTAGGTCACTGAAACTAAAACAGTATTTTTAAAAAAAATTGTCAATAAAGCATCATAGCACAGGGCCGCAGCCAGAGCTCAGCACCCACCTAAGGGAAATGGAATGGTGAGATATTTCCGTGATTTTGTTAGAAACGCACATCAGCTTACCCATGGCCCTAACTTGGAGCTCCTGGAAGTACAAATCACTCTTAATAAATCCAAATAACACTTCCATTGCTAGCTACAGATCCCCAGCAGTGACCTCAGGAATCATGGAAGTTACCTTAACACCAATGAGGCATTAAATATCAAATCAGATACCTTGTTGCAGAAAGGACTTCAGTTAATCAAGCAGTGAGTGGTACATTCTTCTCTAAAACGTTTCCTAGAATTTAATACCAGTGTGCTAGAGCAAATTTTAAATCTACCCACTAGACACTAGCCTCCGTGACCTGGTCCGTACCAACCTAAATCCTGCCTGTACTCCATGCCATATTTCCTTTTATCCCTTGTTAAAACTAACCACAAATTAGTTATCTTCTGTCTGGCTTAGTTGAACTACCGTATCATCAAATGAGTCCGTCCTTGGGAACTTCTCCAAGGCAAATATACCTCCGCCTATAGAAGACCTGCAAAATTCCCAGTAATCCCTTGCAAATAGACCCAGCTGAGAGGGCTGCCACATTCACCTCTGAGTTTTACCAGTACTTTTTATTTTTCTTTCTATTTATTTTCCAAGATTGAGCACTGATCTCTGTGGACCTTTTTCAGGCTTGGTAGCTGTGTCTGCTTAAGTGACTTGCTTAGAGTCACACATTTAGGCTGTGGCAGCTAAGAGGATCAAACGTTGTACCACTGGATCACAGGAATCAGCAACAGCTCCTTAATTGTCTAAGCCAGTTGCTAGAAAAACTTAATTGAATATTGAACCTTCACTTAAACAGCTGTATAGAAAAGTCTGAACCTATCCACTCTACATGTAGTGGTTAATTCCGGAATAAACCACCCTGGTGGAACTCCAGTGTATGTATACATCGTGAAACAAAAGAAGGGAATAATGAAAAGTTCCAATAAATGCCATTCGGTCAACCTCAAGACCACACTGAAACATGCCAGCAAGGAATTTAAGAGCACTAATAGAAGATGTAACATTGAATACAAACTTAGGGTTACCAAAGGAAAGTACAGTGTCAGGAAGTCAAGGAATACTGTCCAGCAATGTCCTGAGCTCATCCATATCACTGGCACTGATCGCCAGGATTTAGCCAATACATTAGCAGATAGATTTACTGCTAATTTTACTGCATTTACTCTCTTTATTGTCCCCAGTATCCATGAAGAATTTTGTTTCTCCTGAAATCAGTTTGGAACAAGGCTTAGAATCCCTGTCAGATAGGATTGCCACCTTTTCAAATGCCCAAAGTGGGTCAATTGTGATACAAACATGAGATTTTGCAGGCCAAAACATACCCACGGCCACTACAAAGGACAGAACTTCACTTTTTTGCCCAACTAAAAGCTTATTCTTATAGCATTTTAGTTGCTTAATCTGTTTCTTATAACATGTAGGTGTTTCAGATACAGAATAACTTTTATGCAACGATTACATAAAATATAGAAAATAATTTTGCCCTAAAATCTCAGGACATTTGCCATTTTTACATTTTTGTTGCAGGACACAACTGCCCAAAGAGGGACCGTCCCTCACAAAGTGGGACAGGTGGTAACCCTACTGTCAGAAACTGAAAAATGTCTTAATTCATGGGACCAGACACATACCAGATTGCATTCTCATTAATTCCAAATGCCAAATATGCACTGTCTAAGCCTCCTCTTAAGACTGTTCCGGTTCAGGCAGTCTCCTCGGTTTGTGCCCGATCTGTTTAGAACAGCCACTTTGCCCAATACAAGGATAGCTCCTCTACAGACCCAGGTAATTATAAGCCAATGAGCCTAATTAGCCTTATATGGTAAAGCCGTAGAAGCAATAATAGTAGAACTCCTTTGTACAGATACAGGTACAGACAACTTAACTAGTCCTCACATGGGTAGATTTTATGAAGGGCAGATCCAGCATTCTGAACTGATTACGTTTCTTTGAAAAGATTGCAGAAGCCTAGGACAGTGCTCAATCTGTTCACACTGCTTATACTGACCAAGACTCTTTTTCTGTTTTTCCGCTGGATTGCACATTGCCTGTTCAACAGATCCCAGGTTTTGAAAGTTGCTAATACACTCTGTGAATGTAAAATTGTAATTAGTGGAGTGCCACAGGGAACCGTGCTAGGCTGTTTGGTATTTATTTTCAGACATCCAGTCCAATATCTGAGACATTTGATCCAGTTTTGCTGAAGACAGCAAGTTGAATACTGTTGTCCATTTATGCAGTGATACTCAACATCTTCTGCAAGGGTTGGAATAAACAAAGACCCTGTTTACTGAAAATGGTCTCAGGTTAGTGTTGATGGTGATGGCCTTTTGTGAAGAAAGATGTGTACATTGTTTTACAAGTGCAGAACCAAGTAAAAAAATGCTTCTGAAACCGAATGCAATTATTTCATTGATTTTTTTGCTGGCTTATGAAATCATGAGCTGATTATGGCATGCTGCATAGTAGTTTCTTGGGGTATGTGATGTAGAGCTTTGCTCACAGAAGTTCCCTTTGGTGAATCTGACCATTTGTTTTGTCTATAGGAAGGCAGAACCTCCTCGTGGGACCAGAGATGACAAACGGCGAGCCCAGCATAATGAAGGTATGCACATAAATGTTGTACAGTAAGCTTGGCTTCATACAGTTAGGCACCTAGGCACAGGTTGTTTGTGATCGTATGTTTGCGTGGATGAGTAAGTGTGATGGGTACAGTCTGAGTTAGTGATCATGCATTTGTCTGGATGTGTACGTATGCCGGTATAGTCTGGGTTGGTGATCGTGCACTTTTGTGGATGAGCATGACAGGTACAGTCTGGATGCCTTTGTAGTGTAATGTATCTAGTGGTGATTTAAGGTGATAGGAACACTGCACCCTCCAATGGTTTTATCTACAGGGGCAGGCAGGCAATGTGTTTGTTTATCATTTGTTTTTATCGCACCATCTGGAAGAACAGTAAGTATAAGAAGGCCCTGTAAATAGAAAATCTTGCTTACAGGGATTTTAAGAATGGGTCTAGCTAATTATCTTCCTCTTTAATCTCTTTAGTTCCAAACTTTTCTTATTAACGACATTCCAAGCGACTGCTTTCTCTCTGCTGTCCGTGTTCTTGTGTTAGGGACATGGTCACAGCCTCAGCACCAAGTTCTTTCCCTTTGTTGTTACTGTGTACAACTCTTCGTAGCAGCCATTACAGGAAAGTACCCATCTGTGATGCTGAAAGAAAAGATTAGGACTAAACCTACCAAGTCTGTGGCTCCAGGTAGTGAAAGAAGGTCAGCATCATTTGTCCTGATATTGCCTTGGGACATTGTTTGGTATCAAAAAGTGTAGTAAATGATTCAACTTAATAGGGCCACCTGCTGCTCACACAAGTTGACGTAAGACACCTCCCTAATCACTTGCTACCGTGACTGTAATTTAGGTTTAGGAAGAGATCATTGCTTGAAGAACCATTCAGTGTCACCTGTCACAAGAGAGTCTTCACATACCTAAAAATCCTAATGTAGGAAAAGTTAGTGATGTTAAGTTGTCAATCTCGCCTTCATTCTTGCTGGATGGGTTCGGAGCTGAACCTCGGCCACTTACTAAAGCTCGAGAGCTAATTTTACCGGCTCGAGGCAACCCTATATCCCATGATGCTAGGCGATAACTACCCAGATCTCGTTTGCCGCTTTCACTTGCGAGGTGCGCTTTTACCGGCTCTTGGTAAGTCTTGGAGTTTATATATATATATATAGTACCTTTCTACTTAGTTTTCCAACTCCTTTCTTGTTTAGACTAACTTAACGGTTAATTTAAAACCTTTTCCCCGTTAGTACCCTTTTCTTTTCCCCTTATCCCAAATTATACATCCCTCCCTTTAGGTTAGTCCTGCCCCTTTCCTAATTCCTGACAGGGATTCTGTACTGTGTTTGTGGTGTGTTTGTACCCCTGTATCCCTGTTTTTCTTAGTTTGTGTGGATTTGGGCGTGTGTGTTTGTGTGTTTTTTTACATTTGTGCCCTTTTACTTCAACAGCACTATGTCGAAGGACACAAAGGTCTCAGGCTTTAAGAAGTGTGACTCGTGCTGTCAGAAGATGTCTCTGACAGACGGTCACACTTCTTGTGTTTTACTGCCTGGGACCTCTGCACCTGCAGGACTCTTGTTCTGTGTGCCATGCATTCAGCCCAAGAGTCCTGCAGGAGCGCAGGAACAAATTAATCTTAAGGGGCTTATTAAAGCCGAGGGCTCCCGCCCAAGTCTGTGCCGGGAAGCCCTCGGCCAGCCAAACCGCCGGCTCCAGTCCTAAGCCTTCGCTACTGGCTCACCATCTGTGGCGAGATCGGCCCGCTGGAGCCGATACTTGTGTCGCAGCTTCCAGCATCGGCTCCACTCGGCCGATACCGCTGAGCCTCTACTCTGGTCGGTTCCGCTGGAGCTGACATATCTTCGGCTCCATCCATCTCCAGGAAAAGGTCCAGATCCCCATCTTTGGAATCGATCCATTCGGCTCCGGGGTCACCCTTGCTCTCGGAGCGAAGCCATCGGAGACATTCTTCTTGGTCGTCCAGGCTTTCCGACCATGACCTTGAGAGAGTGGTCAGTAGACTGTTAAAGTCTCAGGCACTGGCCCAAATGCTTCATAGCCCGTCTCATCAGACAGTGGCTATTTCAACTCCACCTACTATTCCTCCTTCGACTCTCCCTTAGAGTTCGGAGCTGGAGCTCCTCGGAGCCGTGACTGTTGTGGCGTCGGAGCCAATACCTCCCCCTTCGGCTCTGTCGTCCTCTGCTCCGATCTTCTCCTTGATGCTTTCATTGGAGGGATCCGGGTGCCTGGTCTCTCTCGCCGGCTCCGAGGGGGCGAGTGGCATCGTCCCCTTGTCTGACCCCGTTCTCCCTCTCGGAGCGTCGGCGCTGATGAGCTCGTCCCCATCGGCTTCGGAGCCGTCCCTGTCGGTGCGGCCTGGGGTTCCTATTTCTTCAGAGCGGGAGCCCTCTGGCCTGTCTCATAGGGGAGCCTTCGAAGTGATGAGGAGCGTACTAGCCCCAGGGCATGGTCAACAGTCAGCTCCATCAGCTCCTCCCACTACAGTGCCTGCTGACGTCTCTTCCCACTCTCTTGCTCCCAGACCCAGAGATCCAATGCCTCAGGTTTCCCCACTAGGAATATCTTCCTCTTCCGAGGCTTCTCCTGACTCGTCAGGTGAACCTCCGCGCAAGAGGACATGTAAGAGGAAGCACGTGGACTCCCCTGAGTCCATTACATCCGATACCGACTTGGATGAGTCGGAAGGATCCCCAAGGTCCCCCTCTGAGGATGTCTCTTTCTCAGACATCCTTGAAATCCTCAAACAGAGGGGGAACTGGTCTTCCCTTAATCCTTCTGAGGACGAGTCGGTTTACCTGGAGGTGTTTGGTTCTCGACCCTCCACCTCCTGGGTGTCTCCGCCTTTCGACCCCCTTATGGAAGTGGTGGCACGGAAGGCATGGACGGCCCCGGATTCAGTGGAACCCACCCCACGGAGGCCTTCTAAATTTATTACGGCTCCAGCTGATAGGCAATTTTTAACAAAAGGTGTCTCTGTTGATGCCATGGTGGTGGCTGCAGCCACCAAGAAGGACCTAGCCGATCCTTCAGTACCTATCCATCCTCCTAACAAGGATTCTAGGACTATGGATAGGTACGGTAAGCGGATGTTTTCTTCAGCGACCTTTGCCATGCGGTCGTTGAATTACTTGTGTCACTTCACCCGCCTTCAGAGAGATGTTCTCAAAGAGTTGGGTGAAGTTTTACAGGATCCATCAGCTGCTGGGTCCCAAGATAAAATCAACTCACAGCTAGGAACCCTAAACTCCATTGTTAACTCCTCCATGCGGCTCATTTCCTTTGCAGCTGATGGAGCAAGTAGGGCCGCAGGCACAGGTGTGGCCTTAAGGCGTCACGCCTGGATGCGGCTTTGTAATTTTGCAGGCCCCTTCAAGGCATCCTTCACTAACTCCCCTTTTGATGGTTCGATGTTGTTCGGGCCTCAAGTGAAAGACACCTTGACCAGATGCGAGCAAGATGGCAAGACTCTTTCTGCCGTAGGTGTCCGTTTCTCCACCCCTTCCAGACCATATCCTAAGGGTCAAAAGGGTGGAAAGATGTGCTTCCGCAAATCACAAGGAGTCACACCTGACACAAGAGGTCAGTTTACCCCCAGAGGCAGAGGGGGTAACAACAACAGACGCCACCCAAGAGGCAGAGGGGGTCCGCAGAATCAGGGTAACAGAGAGTCTCTCTCTGACAAACCCTTCCAACATCCCTGAGGTGTTGCCCGACTGTCCACCTTCGGAGGCAGTCGGGGGAAGATTGTCGCTGTACCCAAAAGCCTGGCTCTCCCTCACTTTAGACAAATGGGTACAGTCGGTTATATCCGAGGGTTATAAAATTCCCTTTATCCAAACCCCAACTCAACAAAAGGGAACCCTTCCAGATGTTCCACCCAGTCTAAGGGAACAAGCAGTGCTAGAAATATCAAAACTACTAGCAAAAAGAGCCATCCAGACAGTCCCAGCAGACCAACTAGGATCCGGAGTCTACTCAAAGTTCTTTTTGGTACCAAAAAAAAAGAGGAGACTGGAGACCAATATTAGATCTCAGCAAACTAAACAAGTTTGTAAAAAGGACAAGATTCCGGATGGTCACGCTACAGTCCATTCTACCCTTTCTGGGCAAGGACAATTGGATGTGCTCCATGGACCTTCAGGACGCTGCATTATCACATCAAAATTCACAGGCGCCCAGAAGGTTTCTCGCTTTCGCTGGGGCCAGTCACTACCAATTCAGAGCCCTGCCCTTTGGTCTCACTACAGCCCCCAGAGTGTTCACCAAATGTATGGCAGCGGTTACGGCTCACCTGAGGCATGAAGGATTCCAGGTGTTTCCATATCTAGACGACTGGCTCCTCACCGCCACCACCAGGCATCAACTTCTTCAGGCCAGAGATTAAACCATTCACATTTGCAGAGGGCTAGGAATCTCTCTAAATTTCGAAAAGTCTGCCTTGTCACCTTGTCAATCTATTACCTTTATAGGCGCCAACTTGGACACCGTGCAGCTCTCAGCAAAGTTAACAGATCAAAGGATCTTAGATATTCAAAACCATGTCCATGTTCTAGTTCAGAGCGACAGAATTCAGGCCAGGTATGTCCTGAAAGTATTGGGGCTCATGGTGGCCGCCATCACACTTCTTCCTCTTGCCCGCTTTTACATGCGTCTTCTACAGTGGATGCTTTTCGCCCAATGGTCTTTCCAACAACTCCCTATGCACCACAAGATCATAACTCCAATTTGCAAAAATCATCTGTCTTGGTGGATGTTGTCCCCTCAAGTCCATCAAGGCAGACCCTTTATTCCTCCCTCCCCGGTCACCACGGTCACATCGGATGCCTCCCTGATCGGGTGGGGGGGTGGCATTTTCAGGGCAGGACAGTCCATGGCACATGGCAACCTTTCGAATGCCACCTGCACATAAATGTCCTGGAGATGAGAGCAGTGCTTTTGATGTTGCAAGCCCTCCACGACTCTCTTCCCCTGTGGACTATTGCAATCCAAACGGACAATATGTCCGTAGTGTGGTATATCAACAAGCAGGGCGGAACCAAGTCCTATCCCCTGTGTCGAGAAGCACTCAGACTTTGGCAATGGGCGATCGCTTCTCAGCGGTTTCTGATAGCAACGCATATCCCCGGGAAGTCCAGCATCATAGCGGACAGGTTGAGCAGAGCTATTCTCATGCCACACGAGTGGTCTCTCAAACAATCTGTGACGGAAGAGATTTTTCAGAAGTGGGGCCTTCCTTGCTGCGATCTTTTTGCTACACCTCAAAACAGCAAATGCCCCGACTTCTTCACCCTCTTCCCCCTTCCAGGCCATCCCCCCAGAGACGCTCTAGTCCACGATTGGCCTCGGGGACTTCTTTACGCCTTTCCACCCCTTCTGTTAATATCACAGGTAATTCAGAAAGCAACCGCCTTGAGAGCCAAGATGATTCTCATTGCCCCTTATTGGCCTCGACAGATATGGTTTCCGTTCCTGCATCGTTATCTCTTGGAGCAGCCTTGGCATCTGGATCCAGTGCTAGATCTTTTGGCCCATCAGTCGGGACAGCTGCACCAATCCCTCCATTCTCTGAACCTCTCTGCTTGGTTGCTCCACTTCTGTCCCTAGCCAGGCTTCCTATGATTTCAAATCCCATCCGGGATATTATAGTAGCTTCCCTTAAATCTTCCACCAGAAGGATCTACACTAGTAAATGGCAACATTTTTCCTTCTGGGCAAAGGCTAGAAATATAGATCCGTTCACTGCTCCAATTCAGTCGGTCTTGGATTTCCAAGCTGAAATTTTTCATTTAGGATCTTCATCCTCCACAGTAAAAGTTCAGTTGGCAGCCATTTCAAATTTTCACATAGGTCTGTCGGACTGCAGCATCATGTCCATTAAGCTTTGCAAAGCATTCCTTAGAGGTGTCTTTTTACTCAAACCCCCGATCAAAGATCCTCCACCACAGTGGGATCTAAACTTAGTTTTAACATCCTTGATTCTACCTCTCTTTGAACCTGCGGCTTCCTGTTCATTGAAATTACTTTCCTGGAAAACACTCTTCCTGGTCGTTACATCTGCTAGGAGAGTATCTGAGCTTCATGCCCTCTGCATTCGTCCTCCTTACTTAGTCTTCCACAAAGACAGAGTTTCTCTAAGAACGAACCCCTCTTTCATACCCAAGGTGGCTTCGCAGACAAATTTAAATCAGTCAATTGACCTCCCAGTTTTCTTCCCTAAGTATTTGAACAGGGCGGAGCAAAAACTGCATTGTCTGGACGTTCATTGTCAGCTCCGATATTATTTGGACAGAACTAAACAAATCAGGAAATCTGATCAACTCTTTTTTATCTTATGCAAAAAATAGGAAAGGCCTTCCAGTATCCAAGGTAACCCTGTCTAGGTGGCTCTCTTCTCTGATCACGTATACTTACCAACTCAGAGGTAAAGAATTGCCTTCTAGGCCAAGAACCCATTCAACCAGGGCGCTAGCCACATCAACAGCCTTTCAAGCTAGACTACCAATAGACATTATTTGTGCAGCAGCCACATGGGCTTCTCCTCATACCTTTGTTTCGCATTACAAATTGGACATGGCCTCCAGAAACAGGGCAAATTTTGGTTCCATCGTTCTCAAGAGTCTGTTCCAATGAGCCACCCAGGATGAAGGTGCTAGGGACGCTGTCCCATCCAGCAGAATGAAGGCTAGATTGACAACTTAACATTGAGAAGTTATGTACCTACCATAACGCTCCATGTTAGTTGTCTTCTCGCTTCTTTCTTCAAGGCCCCCACCATCCTCCTATCCTGGACAGACCGAGAAGATTTCCCCTTCTTTGAAGGGTCCTGATCTTGCACTTTCAGCCAAATAGCTTGTCCTAGGGTAACTTCAGCTTAGATAGCGATCCTTTCAGGGTTATCCTTTTTCCTCCTCCTCTCCAGTTGGAGGGCTATATTGCCTAATGTTGATGTCCTTCATGGATGCATCTGCAGTCATAACAACTGGGTTGTCCTGTCGTCAGGCAGCCCTTCGGCCGGATTCCAAAGTCCGGGTCCGCTTCGCTGATGTCGCACTTCACCCGACGTCATCTCTGTTGGTCTTCGGCATAAAGGCATCAGCCGACGCCATTTTCCTCAGTCTTTCTTGCCGCGGCGCTCAAGCAGAAGCTGTTCGCAAGTGCCGGTCGGTCAGATCCAGAGATTACTACTTCCGAATACTTCAAGACTTCTAAAGCTAAGTACTGCTGGGGACTCTTTCTTGCCTCAGCCGATGTCAGAAAAGTCAATAACTGTTTAACTTGTGGGAAACAAATACCTCATAAAGATTTCCACTCTTACTGTTTGCCTTGTTTAGGCCCAGACCACGACGTAGCAGCCTGTTCAGCCTGTGCTCATTCAACCGACAACGCTAGGCGCCGGTCGGAGTTTGCTGAACAGTTTTTCGCTCAGATTTTGCGATATTATGCCGCCGGATCCTCCGACTACCCAGATTGTTAAAAACGCAAAGAAAAGACCGACACTCATGGGTCCGCGGTTTCGGCCGAAACCATGGTTAAGCAAATCATGAGTGTCTCGGTTTCGCCGAAACCGAGAAAACTGATCAAAGCACAGCTGAATCAATGACTACTACTGAGGCTCCTGCTACCTTACTTGAAACGGCCTCAGAAATCTTACCTACAGTGGTTACTAGTGACTTATCAGACACCATCCCTTTGGATGTCTCTACCCCAGCACGTGGTGCTGCTAGGCCTCCTGCAGCCATGTCTATTAAGGCCTTTGCCAGCCATGTCTATTAAGGCCTTTGCCAGGGCTAAAGCAGCCAAATCTACTAAATCAGTGCCTGTTAAGCCCCCCTCAACTAGGCCCACTTCTAGTTCACAAATGCTTACTCTGGCAGAGGATTTAATATCCTTAATTAGGGGATCTCAATCTCACCCAGACAGGGCCTCTCAGCCCCCAGAAAAGAGACCTAGAGCAGAGCCCCCCGAGCCTGTGTCCTCTGATGATTCCGCGGAGGACTCTGATATTACAGACCAGCCAGAGGCTCATTTCTCCAATTATGAAGACTCAGATGCTGAAGAATCCATTCCAGCTGCTTCTCCACCAGAAGAATTCTCCTTTGGGGAAACCTTACATGCGAGAACAATTCCAATGGCAGGAACAGGATTTCTCAGATTCCAGAAAAAGACTTAGGACTTTTCTGCACCTACCACAACACAGGCCCTTAGCTATACCTCCTGTCCTCTCTGTTGTGGATGATGCATTTAATGATGTCTGCACTGCACCAGATTCCTTACCTCCAGCCCCTGTCAAACCAGACAGATTTTACAGGGTTCCAGACACTCATCACCACTTATACAAGGCCCCACTTGCCGACCCAAACCATATCCCAGGGGCCTAAGGCAGCAGCCTCACCACAGCAAAACCCTATTCCTTCTCAAAGGGAAGCCAGGTCTTTAGACAGATGGGGCAAAAAGGTTTACACCTCCGCTACTCTCTCAGCTAGAGCTTTAAATTGTCAGTTTCACATGATACAATACCAAGAGTTTATGCTTGATCAGTTAACTAAAAAGCTATCCTCTGATGACTCTATAGATAAGAAATATATATTAGAAATGGTAAATAACATACAACAGATTAGTAACCATTCCTTAAAATGTGGCTATGATGCACTGGAGGCTTCATTTAGATCAGCCATGACTGGCACAGTGATAAGAAGACATGCATGGCTGAAGGAACAGGTCTTACCGGATCATGTTAAAGCTAAGTTATTAGATGCACCTATGGATAAGGCCAGTTTGTTTGGTACACCTGCCCAGCAGGTAATGAAGAAAATGGAAGAAAAGGCAAAATCTGTACAAACGGTTAAAGATTTCTTGCAGGTTCAACCCCAAGGTTTAGCAGGAACTGGCCTGCCAAAAATTGGTCCTTTCCTGACTCCACAAGATCCCAAAGGGCAGGAATAGACGTCCCAGAGGCAGAAATCAATCCAGAGGGGTGCCTACAGAGGACGACAGTGGCAAGGTAATAACAGAGGCACAGACACAGCCACTGCCACTACAACAGCACAGTGACTTGATTCTAACTCCGCCTACCAGGGAACAAATAGCAGCACCATTAGGCGGAAAATTAACTTTATTTTCAAAAAACTGGCACTATATCACAAAAGACAAGTGGATTCTGCAAACCATAGACCAAGGATACCGGTTCCACTTCCACACTTTACCAGTCAAAAGAGGAATGCCAAACATGCCTCCAAATCAAAAAACAGAAGCTCTTCAGCAGATAATGCAACTAACAAAGATGAGAGCTGTGGAAAGAGTGCCAATAACAGAACAAGGCAAAGGATTCTACTCCAGACTATTCCTAGTTCCAAGAAAGGAAAAAAGCTGGAGACCTATTCTCGACCTGTCCATCTTAAATACATACATCATTGTCCCAAAATTCAAAATGCTGACCCTCCAGCAACTTCTTCCCATGCTGGGCAAGGAGTGCTGGCTGGTAACTCTGGATCTCAAGGAGGCATACCTGCACGTCCCCATACGACCAATTTGCAGAAGATACCTCAGATTTCTTGCAGGATCAGAGCACTATCAATTCTCAGCATTGCCCTTTGGCTTATCTACTGCGCCCAGAGTATTCACAAAATGCCTGGCATCAGTAATCGCCCACTGCAGACTACAGGGAATCCAAATTTATCCATACCTGGACGACTGTCTGCTACAGGGGACAACAAAGCAAGCTGACAACAGATTTACAAAGGGTCATTTACTTGCTACAAGCACTGGGATACACAGTCAATTTACAAAAGTCAAGGCTGATACCATCCCAAACAAGGACATTCTTGGGCTGAATTGGACACAGTAAAACAAATGGCATTCCTAACTGCAGAAAAACAAAAGAACTCCTCTTTACTTCTTGGCACTAACAAAACAGAACAAGCTAACAGCAAGAAAAGTTCTACAGGCCTTGGGCTTCATGGCATCCTGCATAATCTTGGTTCCACATGCCAGACTACATATGAGAAAACTACAGTGGTACCTAAAGAATTTATGGTCCCAACACAGGCACAGCCTAGAAGCAGAAATTCCTCTAATCCCATGCCTAAAACAGGAGTTCCTATGGTGGGCTCAAGCATGCCAGTCAAACCCAGGCCTACCCTTTCACAACTATCAAGCAAGCCAAACCATCACAACAGACGCCTCAGACCTAGGATGGGGGGCTCACATGCTGGACAAATGCATAAGGATTGTGGACACAGGACCAGCTCCATTTGCACATCAACCTAAAAGAAATGCTGGCAGTAAAGCTGGCAATCCTAAAATTCAGTCCATTCCTCAAAGCTGGACATTTGATGATAAGGACAGTCAACACCACAGTCATGTGGTACATCAACAAACAGGGAGGCACTCATTCATACCCCTATGCAGAATGACTTTGGACCTTTGGAACCTGGCGCTCGCTACAACATCCAGTTACAGGCAATATTCGTATCAGGAAAGGAGAATACTCTAGCAGACATGTTAAGCAGAACCACCTCGGATGCTCACGAATGGATGCTACACCCGGACATCTTCAAGGCCATCTCAAAGAAATGGGGAATGCCACAGATAGATCTATTCGCTTCCCCTCTCAATCACCAGCTCAAAAAATTCTGCACAAGGACATTCCACCCACTTGCATGGAAAGTGGACTCGCTCTCCTTCAGCTGGAAAGGTCTGACAGCATATGCATTCCCACCTCTTCCCTTGATACACAAGGTATTACTAAAAATCAAGGAGGAACGCCCAAGGATTACCCTGATAGCTCCAAACTGGCCAAGACAACACTGGTCCCCCTTGGTGAGGAGCATGTCCCGGGACAAAATATGGCCAATAGCCCTGATGCCTTTGATGTTAACCCAGAACAACTACAGCATCATGCATCCAAACCTAAAAACTTTGCAACTGACTGCATGGAACATCACATAGCAGCAACTAATCCAGAGCTTTCCCAAAGGGTTAAAGACATTATCCTTGAAGCCCGCAGACCTTCAACAAGAAGGAACTATGCAGGAAAATGGAAAAGGTTTGTCATTTGGAGTGCTGAAAGAGGAAAAGATGTGTCCAATATAGACATTGCTAACATTCTGGAGTATTTGGCAGAGCTTCTACATACAGGCCTGTCCTATTCCTCCATCAAGATACATGCATCAGCTATTTCAGCAGAATACAGCTTTGATCCACCTGTCTTTTACATCCTTTACTCAGGCAGTTCCTCAGAGGGATCAAGAATGTAAAACCTCCTAGGAAACCACCATTGCCAGCTTGGGATTTGAACTTTGTGCTGGAAAAGTTGACACTGCACCTTTTGAACCAGCAGCAACAGCAGACCTGCAGCATCTATCGTGGAAAACTGCTTTCCTACTGGCAATAACCTCAGCAAGAAGGGTTTCTGAACTTCAGGCCCTAATGGCAGTACAACCCTTCCTAATCTTCCACCAAGATAGTGTCCATGAGGACTAATCCTACATTTATGCCTAAGGTGGTATCCAGAGTGTCTTTAAACCAGGCAATCCACCTACCTACCTTCTTCCCAAACCCACAAAACAGAGGGGAAAGAATGCTGCATACCTTGGATGTACATAGACAGCTACGCTACTACCTGGACAGAACAGAAAAACTGACCAGCTGTTTGTAGCCTATGCAACAGGAAGGGAAGGAAAAGCGATTTCCAAACAGACAATCTCCAAATGGATAGGAAATTGCATACGATTCTGTTACTCCTTTCATGGAAAACCAATTCCACAGAACATAAGGCCTCATTCTACAAGGGCAACAGCCACTACCACAGCCTTCTTACGAGGAGTGGCAACCAAGGACATTATTGAGGCGGCTACTTGGACCTCCGTGCATACATTTGCCAAGCATTATAATTTACCTCTGTATTCCAGATCCCGAGCAGGGTTTGCCACTGCTGTACTGCAAGGGATCCTAACCACACCATAATCTATTCTTCCTCCTCCCCTAGTTGGCTATGGTATTCTACCCAGTTGTTATGACTGCAGATGCATCCATGAAGGACATAGTACAGTTTTGTACCTACCATAAATGTAGATGTCCGAACTGGATAGCATCTGCAGTCAGGATTACCCTCCCTCCTTCCCCTCTGTGGTACTCCTAGGGTATTTACCCTCCTAATAGCTAGCTGGCGGGGGGGAGTCTCTTATGGTGTATTTGTTTGTAGATATGTACATACATGCTTATTTTTTTGTGTTTGCCTTCTATCCTTTTGGAAACATTGGCATTTACCCAAAATTTAGCCTTCCAAGAGGGCAACTGGCATCTGGGGCAAGAAACACTGAGGAAAATGGCATCGGCTGATGCCTTTATACCAAGACCAACAGAGATGACGTCGGGTGAAGTGCGACATCAGCCGAAGCCGGACCCGGACTTTGGAATCCGGCCGACCGAAGGGCTGCCTGACGACAGGACAACCCAGTTGTTATGACTGCAGATGCTATCCAGTTCGGACATCTACATTTATGGTAGGTACAAAACTGTACTTTTCAGCTACCAAACGAGATCTGGGTAGTTATCACCTAGCATCATGGGATACAGGGTTGCCTCGAGCCGGTAAAATTAGCTCTTGAGCTTTAGTAAGTGGCCGAGTCGGAGCCGAGGTTCGGCTCCGAACCCATCCAGCAAGAAAGAAGGTGAGAGAAGACAACTAACATGGAACATTATGGTAGGTACATAACTTCTCATTTTAGGACTCTAGGTTTACATTAGAGTTAAGGTTATGACTGCAGCAGTGACTACCCCGAATGAGTACAAATTCTAGTATGTTGACAATGCAACTGTACTTTTCTGTAACTGGATGATTGATACCTGACATGAAATATTCTGAGTTCCTTTCAGTCTTTTGGCTTTTCCATCATTGAGAGAAAGTTGCATCTACCTCCAAGTCCACCACCTTCAATTTCTTTTGGTCTACCTTACACTGCAAACAAAGCAAGACATTTTTGTCACGGGATGCATGCATAAGCTGTCTTCTGTAGAGATGAAGTCTCTTGCATGCTTAACCAGTTAGTCTTTCTGTTGGTCATCTTCCTAGTAACCTTAATTTGTTTGAAATGATTATTAAAAAAAAAAAATAGATGAAAAATAGAGGCTCTTACATGATCCAGTACATTCACTTTATCAGCAGAACTGGCATGCAACCGGCAGCAGTCATTTGGCACCATTAAGATTCCCAAACTCAAATTTCTTCCTGTAGCTCCCATAATGCACCACATACTCTTCTCTCCAGATCTTATTGATTTGATATTGCAAGCATCAAAAGGTGTTCCAGACTTATTTTCATAATTTTGCTATCAATTTTTATCCATCTGGTCAGATCCTTCCATTTTTTTCTATGCAGCAGACTGTGCTTACAGAGGTAGTCTCCGTTTTGCTGGTCTGTTCCTCTTTGATCCATTTGGATTGCTATTCTATCCTTTTTTTCTGATTATTCAGATTGGCTCAGTTGTGGTGCCTTTTTCCTTGAATTTCTTGGCTTTTATTCATTTCTTACTATAGAGACAGATAAGATGCTTGGGTTTAAAAATTGTTCAAAACATGGATGCAATGCCCCCTCAAGGTAGGCCACACCTTAGGAGTGATGTGTTTTGAATTTGAATACTTAGACACTGACATTTCTAAATGGTGCAGATAATTTGTTTCTGAAAAGGCTGTTGCAGTGTGTTTTTGCTGTAGTTCTAAAAGACAAGAATAGCAAAAGGAAAAAACATGAGACTGATTGATTCATTTAGCCATTAAGAAATGTCTTCTGCTGATAAAACTCTCAGGGTGGATATTTCTACTTAAGCTGTCATAGAGAAAAATAATGGTTCCCCAAATGAAAAATGTTGTACTTTTCAGTCTTCCATAGGCTTCTCTCAGCAACAGGTAATAGTAGATGAGGTTCAGCCATTTAGAGAGAGAGAGAGTATTTTTTTTTCTTCTGATAAAGTCTAGGTACCCAAAATCTAGATGATAGTCTTCGTGTTTCACTGTTGCAGTCATTACAATTCGGTTATCCTGCTGGCAGGCTACCCTCAGTCGGCCTGAATTCCAAAGTCTAGGTCCGGCGTCGGTTGCTGTCGCCTCTTCCCTGATGTCAGGTCGTCGGGTATAAAAGATGCAGCCGACGCCATTTTCTTCGGTCTTTCTTGCCGCGTGGTGCCCGAAGCATAAGCAGTTCACAAGTGCCGGTCGACCGACTCCTGAGATTTTCGTGTTCGAATTTCAGATCCGAAGTCTTCATTAAAAGCTAAGCTGGGGAAACTTTTTTCTTGTTCCAGACCGATGTCAGAAAAAGTTAATAATTGTATTTCTTGTGGGAAGCAAATACCTCATAAGGACTTTCATTCTTACTGTATTCCTTGCCTAGGCCCTAATCACGACTCTGCTAGTTGTCAGTTTTGTGCTAGATTTAACCAACATGCTATTAAGCATTGGTACGATTTTGCATTACACTATTTTGGCAGAAGATTTAATTATACAATGTCGTCGAATAGTCGTCCGACTACCGGAATTCACAAGAAACGCAAAGAAAAGGAAAAAGGCCTAGGCAAGAGACAGAATATGAATCTTCAGATCAGGTTTCCTTTTCATCTGATTCCTCTTCTGATCAGGAATACTCTCTTACTCCCTATGAGGATTCAGATGCTGAAGAATCTATCCCTTCAGCCTCTCCTCCTGAGGATTACTCTTTTGGGGAAACCTTGCATACCATGAGGGAGCTTTTCCACTGGGAGAGCCAAGATTTTTCAGAATCTAAGAAAAGGCTCAGAGACTTACTTTTACTACCTCAACACAGGCCCCCTAGCTATTCCACATGTGTTAGACATTGTTGATGATGTATTTTCTGAGTCCAGTCTGACCCCTGACTCCTTACCTACAGCTCCTGTTAAGCCGGACAGGTACTACAGGGTTCCCGACTCTCATAAATTCCTTTTCAAAAACCCTGCTGCTGACCCAGAAACTATTTTTCAGGGTCCCAAAGGGGTCAAGGCTTCCGCTGCAAAAAAATTCTAGGGCATTGGACAGATGGGGAAAAAAGATTTATACTTCCGCTACCTTGGCTATAAGGGCTTTAAATTGTCAGTTTCATATGCTCAAATATCAGCAATATATTATGTCACTGCTTAAACAGAAATTGTTGACAAATTCTGAACGTGCAGAAAACAAAAAAATGCAGGATTTATTGCATGCAGCTGAACAAGTTGGAAATTATACTTTGCAATGTGGTTTTGATTCTTTGGAGGCCTCCTGTAGAGCCGCTGTTACGGGTTCTGTCATCAGGAGGCATGCTTGGTTAAAGGAACAAAGTCTGCTTGATCATGTCAAAGCAAAATTATTAGATGCCCCATTACAGCATGATACTTTGTTTGGTGTTAAAGCAGAAGAGGTGTTAAAGAAAATGGAGGACAAAGCTAAATCTATACAAACAGTTAAGGATTTCTTACAGGTTCAACCTCCAAGATTTAGCAGACACTGGCCTATAAAGAACTGGTCCTTTCCAGTGTCAGACAGACTGCAAAGGGGCAGATACAGACGCCCAAGAGGCAGATCCCAGCCCCAAGGTTCGTACAGGTCTAAACAATGGGGTGCTTCTACCTCCAAAAGTGGAGAAGACAAATCACAGCCTTACAGGAAACAGTCCCAATGACTTCCCCCTGCCTGCACCAAGCACTTATCTTCTGGCAGCACCTTTAGGAGGAAAACTAGCACTTTTTTCTCAAAACTGGCACATAATAACCCAGGACAAATGGGTCCTAGACATAGTGTCACAAGGCTACAGGTTTCACTTCCATACCCTGCCAAGGACAAACAGTTGGCCAGATCTGCCAAAACATTAATGGGCAGAGGCACAAAAGAAAGTCTCATCCCTCATGGACATGAGGGCCATTCAACAAGTACCAGAGCAAGAGCAGGGACAAGGATTTTATTCAAGATTGTTCTTGGTACCAAGAAAGGACAAGACCTGGAGACCAATACTGGACCTATCTATTCTAAACACTTTTCTGGATATACCCAAATGTTGACTCTACAGCAACTTCTGCCCATGCTGGGCAAGAAGGCTTGGCTTGTGACTTTAGACCTAAAAGAGGCATACCTGCATGTCCCAGTCAGACAAACTTGCAGAAGATACTTTAGATTCAAAGCTGGCTCAATGCACTACGAATTCTCTGCACTGCCCTTTGCCTTATCTACTGCGCCCAGGGTCTTCACAAAGTGCCTGGCACCAGTAATTGCATTCTGCTGACAAAGAGGAATACAAATATATCCTTACTTGGACGACTGCCTCATTCAAGCAGAGAACAAGGACATTCTACTACAGCATCTGGCGTTTGTAAAGAGATTTCTAACAGGCCTAGGGTACACAGTCAACGAAAAGAAATTAAAACTAGTACCCACTCAAGAGATAATATTCCTGGGTGCAAGCTTAAATACAACTGCCAGATGGCTTATCTCACGCCAGACAAGCAAAGGCAACTGACTACCTATTTCAGCCTGTTGGCAACAAAGGCCCAGTTATCTGCAAGAAAAATTCTGCAGGCTTTGGGCTTCATGGCATCCTGCATTCTACTAATGCCATATGCGAGACTGCATATGAGGTAACTTCATTGGTACATAAAAAGTGTTTGGACTCAACATTGCCACAGCCTGGAAAAATAGCTACTCTCATTCCCTGCCTGCAGCAGGAGTTTCATTGGTGGGCGAAGGCTTGTCACCAGAACAAGGGACAGACATTCACTTTACCCCCAGCCAGGCAGACATTAACTACGGATGCATCAGATTGTGCCTGGGGGGGCCCACATGGCGGGAAGATGTATTCAAGGCACATGGTCCACAAGCCAAATGCATCTACATATCAATCAAAAAGAGATGCTAGCTGTTCAGAATGCCCTGACAGCCTTCAACGACCTACTTCATCCGGGACAACTACTGATAAAGACAGACAACACCATGGTCATGTGGTATATAAACAAGCAGGGAGGCACTCATTCTTACCCCCTTTGCAGACTAGCCATGACTTTGTGGGACACAGCATTGACTTGCCAAGTACATCTGCAGGCACAATTCCTGCCAGGAAAGACAAATACTCTGGGAGACGAACTATGCAGAAACCTCATGGATCCCCACAAGTGGAAATTGGATCCACAAGTCTTCAGCATGATAACAAGGAAATGGAGATGCCCGGATATAGATCTATTTACCTCTTCTCACAACTGCCAACTAAAAAGATTCTGCATAAGGACTTATCACAGACAAGCATGGAAAGTGGATGCCCTGTCTTTCAGCTGGAAAAGCTTAGCAGTATATGCCTTTCCTCCACTGCCTCTCCTCCCCAAGGTACTCCTAAAGGTCAGACAAGAGATGTCAAAGATGATACTGATTGCCCCAGACTGGTCCTGCCAGCACTGGTATCCAGTCCTAAGGAACTTGCCTCAATACCCGGCTTGGACCTTGCCCGAAATACCTCATCTACTATCCCAACAAAACAATCAGATCCTGCACAGCCAACTAAAGACCTTAAATCTGGCAGCATGGCGGATAATGTAGTGATACAAAATGTGCCTCTCACTAAAGCTGTAATGGATGTCATTTAGGAGGCCAGAAGGCCTAGTACCAGAAAATCTTATGCTGGAAAATGGAAGAGATTCTGTGCTTGGAACCAGGCACAAGGAATTGACACAGCTGTACCAAATATTCCTGAGATTTTGCAATACTTCACTGAGATGCTGGACAAAGGCCTATCCTTTTCATCAATTAAAATTCATGCCTCTGTCATTTCGGCTCATTACAATACAGAGCCACCAATCTTTTCTCATCCCTTGTTAAGGCAGTACCTCAGAGGAGCCAAAAACTTAAGGCCTCCAAGGAGATCACCAATACCTGCATGGGACCTCAATTATGTTTTGGAAAATCACACCCTGCCTCCTTTTGAGCCAGCCACTACAGCTGATATAAAGTTTTTATCTTGGAAAACAGCTGTGCTCCTAGCAAATAACCTCTGCAAGACAAGTCTCAGAGCTGCGGGCACTCATGGCTGTGGAACCTTTTATCATTTTTTTATCCAGACAGGGTTTCTCTGAGGACAAACCCGACATTTTTGCCTAAGGTAGTGTCCAGTGTGGCCCTTAACCAAACTATTCATCTGCCTACTTTTTATCCAAACCCACAGAATAAGGGGGAGAGAATTCTGCATTTTTTGGACGTACACAGACAGTTACGCTTCCACTTGAACAGAAGCAAAGCTTTCAGAAAGACAGAGCAACTATTAGTGGCATATGCTGCAGAATCACAAGAAAAGGCGATCTCAAAGTAGACTATTTCAAAGTGGAAAGGTCACTGCATTCTTTTCTGCTATTGACAACATGGCAAGCCAGTGCCTAAGGGCATTAGGCCACATTCAACCAGAGCAGCAGCCACTTCAGCAGCCTTCCTCAGGGGAGTACCAACCAAAGACATTTTAGAGGCTGCTACCTGGAGTTCAGTGCACACCTTTACAAAGCACTATCATTTACCACTCTACTCTAAATCCAGGGCAGGCTTTGCCACTGCAGTTCTGCAGGGCCTCATAGCCGCTCCTAATGCTATTTAGCTCCAGCCTCCCAACCATAGCTTTGGGATTCAACCCAAGTGTAATGACTGCAACAGTGAAACACGAAGAACCTAGTACAGTTGTGTACACTTACCATAAATGTAGATGTTCGAGTGTATTCACTGTGGCAGTCCAGGTTACCCACCCATCATCCCCCATATCTTTGCTGCAACTTATCTGCACTTCTCTAATCTATACACCTATGTAGTATATTTGCTTGTAGATGAAGGTATTATATATTTTGGTGCATGCATGTTATATTGGCATATTTTTAGCCTACCCTTTTGGGGGCACCTGACATCTGGGGCAAGAAAAACTGAAGAAAATGGCGTCAGCTGCATCTTTTATACCCCTGGTGCACTGACGTCAGAGAAGAGGCGACAGCAACCGATGCCAGACCTAGACTTTGGAATTCAGGCCGACTGAGAGTAGCCTGCCAGCAGGATAACCCAAGTGTAATGACTGCAACAGTGAATACACTCTAACACTACATTTATGGTAAGTGTACACAACTGCACTTTCTTCAGCAGTGTCTGTGTATTCTTTCAGACCTTTCTGCAGTCTCTCCTTGCTTGCTGATTGGGGCAGAATGATGGAGGGTATTGTTTGAGGTACAAACTGAGTTTAGATATCCTGCCTCCCTTCATCTCTCTAGGGCAGCAAGAGAAAATCCTTCCAATCTTCTTTTGATTTTTTTCCTGGCCTGTTTTTGCCACTGGGTGTATTAGAGCTAAAGGATATGCCATCAATTTGCTGTAGTAATGAACCTGATTTTGCCTTTGGTGCACATGCGCCTTTCTGCATCCATGACCTTAGTACTGAGTTGTTCATTGCTGGGAAGTCACTAGGGACCAGTGATTTGATGATCTGGTTTGGGCCTTGGTTGTGATAACCCTTTGAGCTGTTGTCTGTGTGGACCTCTTCAGAATTTGAGTTTTCAGTACAAAAGCAGTCTGAGAGACTGTCTTGGCTTAGGTGCTGTGACCTGATTGTATCAATATTGTTTTGACCCTATTTGGTGCAGGGTTCTCAACCTCTGGCATTTTCTAAGCTGAGACCCTAGGCATCAATGAATGGAAATTTGGAGATGTCACAGATACAAACATAAGGTTAGTTAGATTTGGCATCTGTGTCTGTTCCTGCCTCAGACATCCTATAGCTTGGTACCTTGGTCCATTACCTTTGTTCTGGAGGAACACACAAAATGGAAAGCCACTGCATGGCTAAACTCCTTGGTCCATTCCCTTTGTCCTGGAGGAGCACATAAAATGGAAAGCCACTGCATGGCTAAACTAGAGGTATCCATTTTGTATTCCTCTTCCTTACAGTTGAACAAGGCTCCCCTAGTGTCCCTAGGAAAAGTGATGTGGAAAACAAAACAGCTGGACTTCTCAGTGGAATCCTGTACCCCAGATATGGTCAGTACACATTTTGACTCTGACACCAACCATTTTCAAGGCAGTGATAGTCAGGAATTTTTTAAGGATACAACTCCTGTTCTAAGGAGATCAGTGAGACTATGGGACAAAGAGACATCTTTTTCACAACATCCTGTAGTGGAACCTGCCCAATGGACAATGGAGGGGAAGAATAAAACCCACTACCAATGCTTAGGGAATACTCAAAGGACACTGTTACTTTAGAATTTGATGGACTGAAAGTTTACAATTATAGTGACATTGTTTTAACTGAACAGCACTGTTCACTATTTTCGACAGGGTTTAACTTTATCCCTAATGGTAAATTTTATCTAATAGATAACATCATGGAACTAAAACTTTTTATTTGAAAATTAAATTTAAGTTTGCTACTTGAGAACAAACTGTGTAACAATGATATGACTCTCTTGCATAGACCAAGTAACTACAACCCCCCCCACTGTTACCTTCTGTCACTTTGTTTGAAAAACGTTTTGTCAGGCAGATTTAAGAGCCATGTTTGTCAAGAACTCTTAAGTGGACAAGATTTAATTTAAATAAGGACTAATATAAATTATTTGAGTTAAGTAAGAACAAAGACTTGATTATGAAGCAGGACAATGGGGGAGGTGTAGTTATTTTGGATTATTTGACCTATGTAGCAAAAATGTTTACTTATCTACATGACAATGACCTTTTTACATCTGTTTCATTAAATGAAGTTAA
Organism: Protopterus annectens; assembly: GCF_019279795.1. NCBI lineage: Eukaryota > Metazoa > Chordata > Ceratodontiformes > Protopteridae > Protopterus > Protopterus annectens. The sequence continues at coordinate 666,924,625 of NC_056751.1, read as the reverse complement.
CATCACTAACTGTAGATTAGATTTATTGCTTGAAGAACTTTATTTGGAATTTTATTTAGATCCCGAAAACATTAACTACTTAAAGGTTAAGCAACCTTTAAATGTTCTTCGTGTTTCACTGTTGCAGTCCTGACTTGTGGAATTTCCTGCCATGGAATTCCTTAGCTGGCCCAACTACCAGAAAAAAAAAATCTCCCTCCTCCTACAGCCGGCAGATGCCCTGACTAACATCAGTATGCTCAGGTATAAAGGGAATCAGCCAAGGTCATGAACTTGGATGTCCTTTTGTTCATATGCTGCTGTGTCTATAACATAAGGGAGTATGCCTCTGGTCAACTGGCGTACATCCGGCCATTTTACAAAAGATAGATGTTACTGCGAAGGTACGTGTGACATCCCACATCTCTCAACGAGTGTCTGTCGTAAACAGACAGGCACAAAATGGACATCAGCACACACCTACCTAAGAACATTTTTGCCACTTGTGTGACTGCCAGCTCCGGTCGTCGCTCGCTTGCAAAGTGACTTCATGTTGTCAGATTTCAGATAAGAACCCCATAGGGGTTTTTGATTATTTTTGCTACTGTGTTTTGGGTTTCATGTCGGGTAGAATGAGCAGGTGTCTGTGTGGAAGGCAGATTCACATAAAGACTCGCATGAGCTCTGCCTGTTTTGTTTAGGCCAAGACCACGACCACACAACTTGTAAAACCTGTCAGGCCTTTGTCTCCAAAACCCTAAGGAGTCACCTTGCCACATTAAAGCTTTACTTTGAGAACCAGCACTTGAAACATCTAACTAAAAACATGGACCCGACATCTGGTACTTTGGATAAGCTGCTTGCTAAAAAGGCCAAATAATTGAGTGGTCTGATACTATGGCTGTGCCCTCTATTCCAGTCATACCTCTCGAGGCCAGTGAAGACCCGGAGTCCGAATCAGAATTTGCAGATCTTCCTTTGACAGGTACCTAGGAGGAGGCCTTCAAAGAAGCCTCTGGCATGTCCTTTACCCAAGGCCCACTGAACACCTTTCTTGCCTTACTCCAGGCCTCTGTTCTGTCTCAGACCCCTTCAGCATCTACCCCTAAGGGTATACTAGTTGCTGGCTTATCCTCTGAAGAAGAGGACTCATCAGATGATGAATCCTTTACTTACACTTCACAGATTGCTTCCCATCTGGGGTACGCTTCCCCAGAGTAGTGGTTCAGTGGTACTGATTCCTCTGGGGAAGACATTACCTTTGGGAAAACAATTGTACAGATGAAGGATTTTTTTCAAGTGCGACTGCAGCCAGGTCACTAAGACTCAAAAGAGGTATTATGACCTCTTACAAATGGAGTCTCCTAACCCATCTGCAGTCCACCAGTGCATCCTGCCTTCTTGGATGCCTTCCTGGCTGCCTCAAAAAACCCAGATTCCCAACCCTCTGAACCTAAGCACCCAGACAGATTTTTATAAAGTCCCTGAAGATGCTAAATTTCTCTTCCAAGACTCCTTATGCAGACCTTTCCACCATTTCTGTGGCTGCAACTAAAATTACTCCCTTCCACTTCCCTCTTTCTCTCTGACAAGGAGAGCAGATTGATGGAGCACCTAGGTAAAAAAGTCTACACAGTTACCACTTTAGTGAGAGCCATTAACTACCAGATGCACATGGCCAGAGACTCATTGGCCCTTCTTTCTGATGTTAAGCAACTGAGTTACTTCTCTGATTCCCCAGCCAAGGCCAAAATCTGTAACGTCTTGAATTCCTGCACTCAAGTAACTAAGCACTCAATTAAGTGCAGTTATGATGCAGTAGAGGCTTCATCTAGAGCCTCAGCCTCAGGTTCTGTCATTAGGGGATATTCCTGGCTTAGGCTGCAGCCTCTCCCCGATGACAGTAAGTCTAAACTCATGGATGCTCCCCTGGACAACAAAGCTTTGTTTGGGTCAGCAGCTGCTGAACTCTTTTAAGGCCCTTCAGGAAAGGGGTAAGGAGCTCAGACAATTTTATCTCTCTGGTTCTCCACTTTCTAAGGAACTATAAAGCCAAAACCTCTTTTGTGAGGCGGCCTACCAGACAAATGCCACCCAAAGGGAAAAAGGATACCAGGAAACAGACGTGTTCTAGGTCTGCTCCCTCTACCCCTGTTCCCAAACAGCCCTTTCAGGCTAAGCCTGGTAGTCTGTAACTGCCAGCCATTGAATCCAGACACCCCTCTTTCCATCTCTCCCTGTCCTTTTCTGCTTGGAAACAGGTTACCCAGGACTCTTTGGCCCTCTCAGTTATAAAATAGGGATATTTCATGGTGTGGGAGACCAGACCCACTTTCAAAGGCATTCCACAACCCACTCAAGGACCATATGGCTTCCTTTTCCACAGTTCTGCAAGACCTTCTATCTCATGGCACAATTCAAGAGGTAGCTTCTCATTTAAGAGGAAAGGGATTTTACTCTAGGATGTTCCTGGTTCCCAGGAAAGAAGGTCCCTGGTAACAAGTCTTGGATTTGTCCCATCTCAATACCTTCCTCCAGGTGCCCTCCTTTCGGATGCTCATACTTCCAACTCTTCTCAGGCCTTCTTGGTGTCCTTAGATATCCCAATCCATCCCCTCTTCAGAAAATTCCTTCGTTTTTCAGTAGGTTCTGCACACTTTCAATTCTGTGCTTTGCCATTTGGTCTCTTTACGGCCCCAAGAATATTCACAAAGTGCCTAGACCCAGTCATTGCATTTGCAAGAATACAGGGGATCCAACTCTTCCCCTATCTGGTTAATATCCCGATCCAGGCCCCATCAATTCGATTGGTATTTCAACACCTAGACTTCATTATTTCCCTCTTGAAAAGTCTGGGATTTACCATAAAGCTCCAAAATCCTCCCTGACACCCTCATAGGATCGCGTGTTCTTGGGATGCAGGATCCTAACCGAAAAAAATATGGCCTGCCTTCCCCCAGACAAGATTTTGTTTCTCACTTATTTCTAGGGGATACGCTCTCTCAAAGCCCTGTTGGCCAGGGAGTTTCTCAGGCTCCTGGGATTTTTGGCTTCCACCATCCCCATGGTACCACTAGAAAAGTTTCACATTAGGAAATGCCAATGGTACTCGAGAACAGTCTGGAAACAACACCTACACTCCCTGGAGTTCATGGTTCCCCTGCTGCCATGCCTTTCCAAGGAACTGAATTAGTGGATAGCCCAGATAAAGGCCAACCCAGGCCTGCCCCTAACATCCCCTGCCCCCCAATCAGGACCTGTTCACAGATGCTTCAGACACGGGTTGGGGAGCAACCTTTGGAGAATGGAGAGTGAAAAACACGTGGACCCTGAACCAACACAGGGAGCACATCAGTATCAAAGAGATGAGAGCCTATCCCTGCAAATTATCAAGGGTCATATCCTTCCAGGCATGCTAAGGTGGTACACAGACAATACTACGGTGCTGTGGTACAGTGACAGAAGGGGGGGGGGGTCCTACCTCCTTTACAGACTGGCTCTACAGGAATGGGAAATCGCCATAGAGAGAGAGTCAACATTTTAGCCGTCTCAATACCTTCAGCAGAGAATGTGATGGCAGATACTCTAAGCAGGAACATGACTCAATCCCACGAAGGGATGCCAAACAGGGATGTGTTCCTGGACCTGGTCCATTGATGGAGTATTCCGGAAGTGGATCTGTTTGCCTCCCCCATGAACAGACAACTACCAACCTTCTACTCCAGGATACCTTATCCTGAATCATGGAGGGTGGATGCTCTTTCATTCCCTTGGAAGGAGGTGTTCACTTATGCATTCCCCCCTTCCCACTCATACAAAAAGTTCTGCTGAAGATTGAGAGAGAACTACCAGTCTTGTTGGTGAACCCCCTATTGGCCAAGAAAGCACTGGTTTCCCCCTATTACATCATCTAGCCAAGGGCAGTCACCACGTTACCCCACTGGATGGACTTGCTCACACAGGAGAAGAGAACGCTCATAGGCCCCCAACATTCCACCCTGAACTTTACATTGTGGGTGATAGGGCATTGATTCCCTTCAGACACCTTTACACAGAGGACATGCTTCAGGGTCTGCAGGAGGCCAGAAAATCCTCTATCCAAATGGAAGAGGTTTTCTGTTTGGTGTCAGAAATAAAATTTACAACTGCTGACAGTAGAACCTCCAGTGGTCTTGTGCTACCTGGGTGAACTAATGAACACAGGCTTGTCTTGTTCCTCAGTAAAGATACACTTATGTGCCATCTCAGTATGCCTTCCACTCTGCCCACCTCTGGCTTCTAGGCTAGAAGTTACATTATTCTTGATGGGAGACCCCCAAGGTAGCCCATTCCACCTCCTTGGGACCTAAATTTTGTTCTGGAAGAGTTAACTCCATCACCTTTTGAGCCAGACAAAGACTGTTCTCTCCATCACTGTCCATGGAAAGCTATCCTCCTGGTGGCCATTACTTCGGTCAGAAGGGTTTCTGAACTTCAAGCCTTCATGGCCTCACATCCTTTTAAACTTTTCCACAAAGGCAGGGTTTGTTTATGTACTAACCCATCCTTCATGCCCAGAGCTGTTAATGAGCTTTCCCTGAATCAGGCCATCAACCTTCCAACCTTTTCCCCTTCACCCCCAAAACCCTGCTGAAAGGATCCTCCACTCCTTGGATGTACATAGACAATTCAGATACTATTTGGCCAAGGCTAAAATCCATCCATAAATCAGACAGGCTCTTTGTCTCCTACCACGCAAGAGCCCTGGGACATTCTGTTTCCAAGAAAACCATCTCTTCTTGGATCTCTAAAACTATTGCAAACCATATCTTCTTGGATCTCTAAAACTATTTATTTTGCAACTCAGCCCATGGCAGAAGGCTTCCCTTCCCAGTAAAGGCACATTCCATTAGGTGGTGTCCTCCTCTGGTGCCTTCTTTAAGGGTTTGGATACAGCTGCCATTTTAAAAGCAGCCACATGATCATATGTCCATACCTTCACCAAACACTATAAGCTGGACATCATTTCTATGTCCAGAGCAGGATTTGCCAGAGCCATTCTTCATAAGTTTGTGGAAAGTGCTTATGTTCCTCCTCCTATTCTTAATAGCAGGAGCTTTTGCACTCTCCCTTATGTTATGAAAACAGCAGCATATGAATAGAAGAATATAGAATTGTATAAAATCTTACCATAACTATAGATGTCATTTTCTTCTATATGCTACTGTATAGTTTCCCACCCTGCCTTCCCCCTGACACTTGACTGACTCCTGAGTACCCACTCTGTAGTTACTGGCTCTGGCGTTGTACAGTTCTGAGGTAAGTGCATGTTGATGTCCATTTTATACATGATGTCTGTTTGATAGACGTTCGCTGAGAGACGCAGGAGGTCACACATACCTTCGCAAGTAGCATCTATCTTTTGTAAAATGACCAGACATACGCGAGTCGACCAGAGGCAGACTCCCTTATGTTATGGATAATGCAGCATATAGAAGAGAAGGACATCTAAAGTTATGGCAAAGTTTTACACAACAATACTTTCTTTCTTGTTGTTGGAGCCCGAAGCAGTGTTTTAGTCAGTACTTCAGTCAGTCTGCACCAGAGAGAAGACTAAGTACTCTGTTGGGGAACCCTTTCTATATTTTTTTGACTGTCAGAAAAAAACAATAACCGTCTCCTTTGTGGTAAACAGATTTCACACCAAGACGTCCATTCTTTTTGTGTTACATGCTTGGGCCTGGATCACAACATCCCCAACTGTCATTTCTGTACCTGATTCAGTTCTAGGACTATTAGGCGTAAGACTGAGATTTTAGCTAGGCACTTGAGTGAGTCATCAAGTAGTTTATGTGCTATGGCATCCGTCAGTCATTCTGAAGCTGATTTACCTAGGTAGGAGAAAAGGAAAAAATACCCATGCTGAGGACCTCAGACAACGTACGCTCACAGTCGGCCAGTCCTCCCAGGCTTATTACCTCTGAAGAAGGCGAGGCACTTTTGCAGAGATAATAAGCCAGGGAGGACTGGCCGATTGTGAGCGTACATTGTCCGAGGTCCTCCCAGGCTTAATACCTCTGAAAAAGGTGAGGGGCTTTTGCAGCCCCCTTCCATTACGAAGGTGGTGGTGCAGGCCTCTGTCGAGACCTGTTTGTAGTCAGATATGCCATCGGCTCCCTCAACATCAGCACAAACCTTGGGACTCTGTTTATCGATTGGATCTGGGATTGCTTTGCAGGTCTCGTCCTCTGACTACCACAAGCACAGCTAATGTTGCATGACATCAGACTTCAAAAACAATCTTTCTGCCGAGTGAGACGGATGACCGTATTTCAGGTGTCGCTAGGCCCAAACTGAGAGCTGCTCCTAGGAAAGTGGCTTTCTGTCTATCCCAGCCAAGGCCTTTTGGTTCCCACTGTCAGCAGGACCTGGTGAGACTGGCGGTGGACCTTATCTCTTGTTAGGGGCAGACAACCTCCCACTGAATCCTCCCCTTGGAAAAGAAAAACAGACACCCTCTCGGAAGTCCTTTCTGACCCTTTTGAGTAAGGTGAAGATTCTGATCAAGAGGTTTCTGTTTTTGAAGAGGGCCCTTCCATGGCTTCCTTTTAAGAATCAGACTCTGAGGAGAATCTGGCTTCTGCTTCTCCTCCTGAGGATTTATCTTTCGGGGAACACTACACACTTTGAAAGAACATTTTCAGTGAGAAGCCCAGGATTACCTCCAGTCCAAGAAAAGGATAAGGGAATTCCTCAACCTCCCAGAACACAAACCTCTTGCCATCCCACCTGTCATGCAGGTTGCAAATGATGTTTTTCAATATTCATACTTGAAGCCAGACTCCCTCTCTTCTGCTCCTAGAAAATTTGACAGATTTTATAGGGTTTTGGATTGTCATATCTAAGAATTTTACAGCTGACTCAGAAGTCTTGATCCCCGACCCCACAGGAGCCAGAGCTAGTTCTTCCAGGAATCCTTTACCCACAGATAAAGAAATCATGACACTAGATATATTTGGCAAAACAAAATTTACACTTCTGCCACCTTGTCTTTGAGAGCATTGAACTGCCAATTCCTTATGATAAAATATCAAGAGACTTTACTGGATCAGATGAAACAGAAGCTTATGTCTTCAGAGAAAAAGGGACTCTCTAAGGGGTTACTGGACCTTTGCAATTCCATCTCCCAGGTAGCAAAGCATTCCCTACATTGTGGGTATGATGCCATGGAAGCTGCCATAGGGCTGCAGGTACAGGCACGGTCATTAGGAGACCTGCAAGGCTGAGGGGAGCAGTCCTTCCCAGATCATGTCAGATCTAACCTCTTGGATGCCCTTTGGACAAGGGATTCCACTTTAGCTCCAAATCAGAAGTTGTGATAAAAAAATGGAGGACAAAGCCAAGTCTATGCAGACTATTAATGATTTCCTGCAGGTTCAACTCCAAGCTTGTCGAAACTATTCTTCGAAGCATTGGTCTTTTCCTTCCTAATCTAAGGCTAGACAAAAGAAGCCACATAGGGAAATGAGCCATAAACAACACCCAAAGACCCAGGCTATGGCATTCAGAAACTTCTAGGCCAGGGAATTCTAGATCATAGGCCCCTATCAGGGAACAATACTCCTCCATGAGTTCCCTCTACCTTCCCTTACCTCTCCCAGACTCAGAGGAAGGCTAACCTTTTTCTTAGAAAATTTATCACTCATCACTACAGACTAGTGGCTATTATCCATAATTTCAAGAGGCTATAGGCTCAGATTCAAGCAGCCTTTGAAATCAAGCTTCCCGGACTTGCAACCAAACGACAGAGACTCTGTCCCAAATAGAGATGCTGGGTACAGAGGGTTTGGTGGAACCTGTGTCAGAGCACCAAAAAGGAAGGAGTTTCTAGTCCAGACTCTTCCTAGTTCCCAGAAAGGAGGGCACATGGCGGCCTATACTGGACCTGTCTGCTCGCAACCAGATGATGTTCTTCGTATTTCACTGTTGAAGTCATCACACTTGGGTTTATCCTGCCAGGGGTAGCCCTCCTTCTGCCCGAATGCCAGAGGCTTATTCTGCGTCGGTTGCTGTTGCTCCAGGACTGGCATCGGTTGTCAGTGATATAAAAACAGGCAGCCAACACCATTACACCAGTCTTTCTTGCTGAGGAGCCCGAAGTGCCGGTCGGCCGCTACCTGTGTTTTTTGTTACCGAAATTGAAGTTTAAGTCTTCTAAAGCTAAATACCCCATTGGGTATCCTTTTTTCTTGCTCTAACCGATGTCAGAAAAAGTTAGCAATTGTCTTGCCTATGGAAAGCAAATACCACACCGAAATTTCCATTCTTACTGCTTCACCTGTTTAGGCCCAGACCACAACGTCCCTCGTTGCTGGTTTTGTGCTTCGTTCAATGCTCAAACAATTCGTCGTCTGGCTTTTATTGTAGCTAAATACTTTCGCTCTCAATCTCTGTATTCCGAAATGGCTTCTGTAAGCCATCCAACTACCAATCTTGCAAAAAAACGTAAGTATAAAGACAGACCGCACATGTCTAAAACTGCCGACGATGCTTCTGTTAAGCTAGTTGCCAGTTCACCGGTACTCAGTGAGGAGCATTCGCAGCCACTGATGCCCACATTGATGGATTTGCAGGCCGCTACCGAGACCCATTCGAAGTCCGGTATGCTGCGAGACTGTTGTTTGACTATGGAACCTGTGGATGTCTCTACCTTAGATGGGTACGGAGCCACTATGCAGGTACTCACTTCTGAGGAAGTTCTTTGCACTACCGATATTCGACACAAACTGATGACTTCTTTCGCATCTTCAATTCTTTCTAAAACTACCAAGTTTCTAAGGCCCAGAGTACAAGCTACACCTAGAAAACAGACGACCCAAACTCACGCTCCTTCTTCCTTGCCACATCTCAGATGCTTAAAATGGTGGAAGACCTTATGCTGATTAGGGGCAGCCAGCCTTCTCTTGCTGAAAGAAAGAGTTTTGTCCCCTGCACCTTTATCTGACCAACAGTCCGACGACTATTAGGTTTCTGATTATGAAGACATACCCTTATTTGTTTATGAGGATTCAGATGCAAAGGAATCCATTCCTTCTGCCTCTCTCCAGAGGATTTTCCTTTTAGTGAAACCCTACATACTTTGAGAGAGCACTTCCATTGGGAATGCCAGGCTTACCCTCAGTCCAAAAAGAGACTCAGGGAATTTTTAGATTTACCTCAGCACAGGCCCTTAGCTATACCCCCCATCCTGGATGTTGTAGATGATGTTTTTATGGAATCTAGTCTAACCCCAGATACTTTACCTCCTGCTCCCAGGAAACCTGACAGGTATTAGAGTCCCTGACTCCCACAAATGTCTTTTCAAGAATCCTACTGCTGACCCAGGGGTCATCTCCCAAGGGCCTAACGGAATAAAAGCAACTGCAGCTAAGAATCCCACCCCCTCGGACAGGGATTCTCGAGCCTTAGACAGATGGGGTAAAAAAGTGTATACTTCTGTAACTCTTGCCATTAGAGCATTAAATCGTCAGTTCCACATGCTGAAAATGGCATTAAATTGTCAGTTCCACATGCTGAAATACCAGCAACATACCATGGAACTCATTAAACAAAAATTATCTACCTTCCCTCACTGTGCAGAAAATAAAGACTTATATGAACTTATGCATTCTGCAAGCCAAATCAGTAAGCATACCCTGCAATGTGGGTTTTACACCCTTGATGCATCCTGCAGGGCAGCAGTCACCAGTTCTGTACTTCGAAGGCATGCTTGTCTTAAGGAACAGACCTTGCCAGATCGTGTCAAATCAAAATTATTGGACGCACCTTATAACAAAGAACATCTGTTTGTCACCAAAGCAGAAGAGGTTTTAAAAAGGATGGAAGAAAAAGCTAAATCTATGCAGACAGTTAGACTTCTTGCAAGTTCAGCCTCCAAGATTCAGTAGACATTGTCCCTCAAAACATTGGTCCTTTCCTGCCCCCTCAAGTCCACTTCTGACAAGACCTAGGGGTAACATACCAGTCAGGCAGCAGTCTCAGGGTATGCAGAGATCTAAACAGTGGAATGCCTCCACTTCTAAACCAGGGAGTGCTAAGCCCACCCCCTTATGGAAAGAATTCCCAATGACTCCTCAACTCCTCCTCTCACCTCTGCCCATCTGTTCGTGCCACTAGGAGGAAAACTTGCCTTCCATGCAGAAAACTGGGCCTCCGTCATCAAAGACCGACGAGTCCTCAACATAGTGTCCCAGGAGTACAGATTTTATTTCCACACCTTGTCAACCCCAAAGGGATTCCTAGATCTTCCTCCAAACCAGTGAGCAGAGGCACAAAACCAAGCTCATTCCCTGCTCTCCATGAGGGCAATTCAGCCTGTCCCTGCAGATCAGATAGGACAAGGGTTCTACTCCTGGCTTTTTCTAGTACCCAGAAAAGAGGGCACCTGGCGCCCAATCTTAGATTTATCTGTTCTAAACACCTTCCTAGTGGCACCAAAATTCAAAATGCTCACTCCTCCCTATGCTGTCCAAAGATGCCTGGTTAGCCACTCTAGACCTCAAAGATTCCTATCTGCATATCCCAATCAGAGATTCTTGCAGGAAATATCTACGTTTCAGGGCAGGATCTATGCATTATCAGTTCTCTGCACTTCCCTTTGGCTTATCCACTGCTCCGAGTTTTCACAAAATGTCTGGCTCCAGCCATTGCTTATTGCAGACAAAGAAATATTCAAATTTACCCCTACTTGGATGACTGCCTGATTCAGGCAGACAGTCAGGAAAAGCTGTTTCAGCACCTGACATTTGTAAAGGACCTACTAACCTCACTGGGGTAGACTGTCAACGAGAAGAAATCCAAGCTTGTCCCCAGTCAAAAAATTGTATTCCTGGGAGCATGCCTGGACACTGCATCCCAGATGGCATTTCTAACTCCAGAAAAACAAGCCTGTCTGACAGGCTATATGTTCTTCATGTTTCACTGTTGCAGTTATCACATTTGGGGGTTATCTGCTTGCAGTAGCCCTCAGTCAGCCTAATTAACAAAGTCTTCGGTCCTGCATCGGTTGCTGTCCCTTGACGTACCTCGCTGTCGGTTTTGTGCCTTATTTAAACCATTAACTATCCGTTGTTGGTATATTTTCACTTCTAAATATTTTGGTGCTCTGTTCGGTTATCCTGATATGTCTTCGGTAAGCCATCCGACTACTGACATTCCGAAAAAACGTGAAGATAAAGACAGAGACAGGCCGCCTAGGTCCAAAGCTGCTGACGACATTCTCCTAAGCCATTCACCAGTAGTCAGCGAGGAGCTTTCGCAGCCCCTGATACCCGCTACTTCAGATTTGCAGGCTTCTACTGAGACCCATTCGCAGTCCAGTATGCTGAAAGATGCTTCAACTGTGGAACCTGTGGATGTCTCTACCTTGGATGGGTCCAGAGCCGCTGTGCAGGCACCGGCTTCTAAAGGTGTGTTCAGGCCTATTGACTTGCGTATTAAACTGACGTTGTATTCTTCTCAAGGCCTAAAACTTGAACCATGAGTAGAAAACTGATGCCCAGACCACAAGGTCAGGCCTCTTTGCCTAAAAAACAAATGATAAGAATGGCTGAAGACCTTATTAATTTAATCAGGGGAAGCCAGCCTTCCCCCTCTAAGAGACCCAGGACTGAATTTGCTTATGATACTTCTGATCAGGATACTGAATTTTCTGTTTCCTCTGATGACCAGGATTTACCCTTATCTACCTATGAGGATTCTGATGCTGAGGATTCTATTCATAGGTAGGTACTAGGCTATTGGCCCAAGGGCCTTGGTAAGCCTAGCCAGCAAGGTTCCATAGCTTACGCCACCCAAGAAAGTTATTTTCCTGTGCCACTGTCGAGCAGAGACACAGAAGTGATCCCTGGGGTGTATTTCCTATTTCCCATCCACTCATCAAGATTTTTCTTGAAGAGTGCTAATGAAGAACTTTGCTTGACATAGATGGGTAGCTTGTTCCAGAGTATAGGCAGTCTCTTGGACAGGAATCTCTCCCTCCAGCGTGTCCTGTTTATTGTGGTGACAAGGTTTAGGTCCCTAGAGTGTGTAGCTCAGAGGGATTGGGATTTCTTTAGGTGTAGCATGTCCAACAGCTCTGGGTTTGACATAGCTTTATATGTTAGGCAGAGATCACCTCAGAGTAGGCGATATGCTACGGAGTAAAGCTGGAGTTTTTTGAGGCGGTCACTGTAAAGCATTTGTTTGAGGCCAGTAATCCTGCAGATGTCTTGTGAGGTACATTCCAGCTGCTGCAGATGTCTTGTGAGGTACATTCTAAAAGGGGCATTGTACTCTATAATGGGTCTAATGAGTGACGAGTAGAGGGGAACAATGACCTCTTTTTTTCCTGGATGAGAACCCTTTTATGATGTGTGCCACGTAGAAGGACTTCCTGACTACTGTGGCGATGTGACTATCAAAGGAGAGACTACTGTCCACCTGGGTTCCAAGGTCTCTTATCACGCATTCGGTGTTAAGTAGATTGCTGGCTATGTGGTAGTTCATGGGTACAGAGTTTTTACTAGAGGGGATGACTCTGCACTTTTTGGCATTGAGCTTGAGGCCATGGCTCTGACACCAGGCATCTGTCTCAGTGAGGCCCTTCTGTAGGATGTCCACATCATTTGGGGACTTGACTGTGGCTCCTAGTTTGCAGTCATCTGCAGACTTTGTTAGCCAGAGGCCTTCTGTGTTAGCCTGTACTTCAGAGAAGTAGATACCAAACAGGAGAGGTCCCAGGACAGAACCCTGTGGTACTCCATTTGTCACTGGTTTGAAGTCAGAGTTGGAGTCTGCAACTTTTACAGTGTGGGTTCTGTCAGTGAGCCAGTTGGCAACCTGTCCTGTGACGTAGGGATTTATACCTAGTTTAGTGAGTTTAGCTATAATTCCAGAATGGAGGATGGTGTCGAAAGCCTTGGCGAGGTTAAGATAGGCTGTGTGAACCACCTTACCCTCATCCACGGCTTTGATGACTGCCTCAAAGAAGTCGATCAGGTTCAGGAGACATGAGCTGCCTTTCATAAACCCGAACTGGGTGGGATCCAGAGTTTGGAGGTTACCATTGTCTTTGTTTATGAGTTCCATGATGATACATTCCATGGTCTTGCAGACCAGGCTCGTCAAGCTAATAGGTCGATAGTTCCCGGGATCAGTGGTGGCTCCCCCTTTGTGGAGTGGGATAACTGTTTTTGTGAGCCATTCTATGGGCACAGAGCCTGATGCTAGGCTATTATTGAACATGGTGCTTAAGTGGGGAGCCAGTTCGTTCTGAAGTTCGTATAAAACGCAGCCTGGGATGTTGTCCAGTCCTATGGATGCTGTATTTTTGGCTTTAGAGAGTGCAGCCTTTACCTGCGTAGTTGTGATTACAGGGACTCTGCATTCTTCCTGTATAGATATGGGCCCTTTAGGGGGTGAGAGGGGGGTAAAGTTAGCACTGAACCTATCTGCCAGGATGCTGGCAATATCAGTTGGTTCTGTAAATTTCGTGCATTTGTGCTGCAACTCAGAGCAGATGTGGGTGTTGGCTTGCATACTCTCAGGGAGCATTTTCGTTGGGAAAGTCAGGATTTCTCTGATTCTGAAAAGAGGTTTAGGGATTTCTTACTCCTGCCCTAGCACAGGCCTTTAGCCATACTTCCTGTACTAGACATTGTTGATGATGCCTTTTCGGAATCTAGCTTGGCCCCTGACTCTTTACCTCCTGCTCCCAGAAAACCTGATAGATATTACAGGGTCCCTGACTCTCACAAGTTTCTTTTTAAAAATCCTTCTGCGGATCCTGAGACCATTTCACAGGGACCCAAGGGCATTAAAGCTACTACTGCCAAAAATCCTACCCCCTCTGATAGAGACTCCAGGGCACTGGATAGATGGGGTAAGAAGGTATGCAATTCTGCAACTTAGGCCATTAGGGCCTTAAACTGCCAGTTTCATATGTTAAAGTATCAGCAGCATATTATTGGATTGTTTAAAAAGAAAATGATGTTGATTCCTAATTGTGCTGAAAATAAGGATTTACTGCATTCAGCTGAACAAGTTGGAAAACATACTTTGCAATGTGGTTTTGATTCACTAGAGGCATCTTGCAGGGCTGCTGTAACTGGGTCTGTACTTAGAAGGCATGCTTGGCTTAAGGAGCAATTCTTGCCAGATCATGTTAAAGTGAAATTACTGGATGTTCCTTTAAACCAGGCCTGCCTGTTTGGCAAAAAGGCAAAAGTTCTTAAAAAGATGGAGGAAAAAGCTAAATCTATGCAAACTGATAAAGATTTTTTACAAGTACAACCTCCAAGGTTTAGTAGGCATTGGCCTTCCAAGAATTGGTCCTTTCCTGCCTCTCCCAGGCCTTCTCAGGCCAAACCCAGATCCAACAGAGCTCCCAGGCTTCAGTCCCAGGGTACGCACAGGACTAAGCAGTGGGGGCTTCCACTTCCAAGTCTGGGAGTAATAAAACGCCTCCCTATGGTAAACTGTCTGTGACTTCTTTTTAAAACTTCCAAGCACTTATCAACTGACTGCCTCTTTGGAGGGAAAGATTGCTCTTCATGCAAAGAATTGGGAACTCATTACCCAGGACAAATAGGTTTTAAATATAGTGTCCCAGGGATATATATTTCACTTCCACTTGTTACCATCACCAAGCAGGTGACCAAATCAGTGAGCAGAGGCCCAGAAGCAGGTACTTTCTCTCTTAAAGATGGTGGCTATTCAGTTGGTACCAGAAGAGGAAAAGAGACAAGGTTTCTACTCAAGACTTTTCTTGGTACTCAGAAAAGACAATTCATGGCGCCCAATCCTGGACCTGTCTACTCTAAACACCTGTTTGGTGATTCCAAAATTCAAGATGCTGACTCATTACCAGTTGCTCCCTATGCTAGGCAAAGACGCCTAGTTGGCAGCACTTGATTTAAAGGAAGCATACCTGCACATTCCAATCACGGAATCTTGCAGAAGATACCTACGCTTCAAAACAGGCTACACACACTCAGATGTTCATCGTGTTTCACTGTTGCAGTCATGACTGTAGGGTTCTCCCCTGCCGGCAGGCAGCCCCAGGTCGGCCAGAATCCCAAAGTCTGGGTCCGGCGTCGGCTGTTCAACCATGCTCCCTGACGTCAGAGCGCCAGGAGTACAAAGCTGACAGCCGACGCCATCTTCTCCAGTCTTTCTTGCCGTGCAGTGATAGCAGTTCGCATTTGCCGGTCGGCGGACTCCTGATGAATTTTACTGATATACTTCGGTCCGAAGACTTTCTTCTCCACTCAAAGCTAAGTACCCCGTTGGGGAAACTTTTTTCTTGCTCCACTCCGATGTCAGAAAAAGTTAATAATTGTATTTCATGTGGGAAGCAAATACCTCATAAGGATTTTCATTCTTACTGTATTCCTTGCTTGGGCCCTGACCACGACGTAGCTAGTTGTCGTCTTTGTGCTAGATTCAATCAACGTACAATTAAGCGAAGGTACGATTTTGCTTTTCATTACTTCGGTAGGCTCTTTAACTACAAAATATCATCTGATACGATCCCGGCTACCGGAGTTCATAAACGTCGCAAGGATAAAGACAGGCCTCCGAGGTCCAAATCTGATGATAGCGCACAAGCGGAGCCAGCTTCAGGTTCGGCCGTCGTCAGTGAGGCGCTTTTGCAGCCCCTGTCGTCGGCCATTTCAGAACCGACGGCTGAAACTGACTCTCATGAGGAGCCAACCAGGCCTTTAATTATTTCTGTTGCAGGACCTTTGGACAATGCTCCTTCAGATGGGTCCGGAGCCGCTGTGCAGGTACCGGCTTCCGAAGGGGTTTTCAGGCCTACACAGCTACTAATAAAGGCAAAGCCAAAGACAAAGGCAAAGACTCCTTCAAAATCAAAGACTTCTACACAGGCTTCTTCTGAACCAGCTCCCAAGTCACAGAAACAGTTACTCAAGATGGCGGAGGATTTGCTTACTATGATTAGGGCTTCTCATCCCCCTCCAGACAAAAGGCCAAGGCAGGATGTTTCTTATGATTCCTCTGATCAGGCTTCTGTTTCCTCAGTTTCTTCTTCTGATCAGGAATATTCTTTCCCTCCTTATGAGGATTCTGATGCTGAAGAATCCATTCCTTCAGCTTCTCCCCCTGAGGATTTCTCTTTTGGGGAAGCTTTGCATGAAATGAGGGAACATTTCCACTGGGAAGGACAGGAGTATTCGGAATCCAAGAAAAGGCTGAGGGAATTTCTTCTTCTTCCCCAACATAGACCCCTGGCTATTCCTCCTGTTTTGGATATTGTGGATGATGCCTTTTCGGAGGCTAACTTAACCCCTGACTCTTTTCCTCCTGCTCCTGTGAAGCCTGATAGATATTACAGGGTTCCTGATTCCCATCAGTTTTTATACAAGAACCCTTCTGCTGACCCTGAAACCATTTCTCAGGGCCCTAAGGGAGCTAAAGCCGCTTCTGCCAAAAATCCTACTCCTACTGAAAAGGATTCTCGATCCTTAGATAGATGGGGCAAAAAGGTGTACACTTCTGCCACTTTGTCCATTAGGGCTTTAAACTGTCAGTTTCATATGTTTAAATACCAGCAATTTCTATTGTCTGCCTTAAAACAAAAGCTTACTTCCATTTCTGCCTGTGCAGAGGATAAGGAATTACATGACTTATTACATGCCACTGAACAAGTTGGGAATCATGGTTTACACTGTGGATTTGATGCCTTGGAGGCTTGGACTCAAATAACCCAAGACAAATGGGTTTTGGATGTGGTTTTAAGAGGTTACAAATTCCATTTTCATTCCTTGCCAAGGCCAAGCGGGTGGCCAGACCTTCCAAAACATCAATGGACGGAGGCCTTAAACCAGGTGGAAGCTCTTTTGGCTATGAATGCCATAGAACTGGTTCCTCTTTCAGAGATGGGAAAAGGGTTTTATTCAAGGATCTTTCTAGTCCCAAGGAAGCAAAACTCATGGAGACCCATTCTGGATCTGTCAGTCTTGAACACCTTTCTAGAGGTTCCAAAATTCAAGATGCTTACTCTACAGCAGCTACTTCCAGTGCTGTCCAAGAATGCATGGATGGTAACTTTATATTTAAAGGAGGCATATTTACACATTCCCATCAGGCAGGATCGCAGAAAATACTTCAGGTTCAAAGCCGGATCAAGGCACTTTCAATTCTCTGCGCTGCCCTTTGGATTATCTACTGTGCCCAGGGTCTTCACCAAATGCCTGGCTCCAGTAGTAGCTTACTGCAGACTAAAGGGAATTCAAATTTACCCTTATCTGGACGATTGTCTCATTCAGGCAGACAGCAAGGATGTCTTACTCCAGCATCTAGAATTTATACAGAACCTCCTCAAGTTCCTGGGATTCTCTGTAAACATAAAAAAGTCAAATTTGACACCATCGCAACAGATAACTTTTTTGTGTGCACTTCTAAATACCACAACCCAGATGGCATTTCTGACATCCGAAAAACAGTTACAGCTGGCTTCAACTTTCAGAACTTTGGCAACTTTAACTCATCTATCTACAAGGAAATTCCTGCAGGCTTTGGGTTACATGGCCTCCTGCATCCTTCTCGTGCCATATGCAAGACTACACATGAGGAAAATACAGTGGTACCTAAAAAGTGTATGGTCTCAGCATTGCCACAGTTTAGACATACTGATTTTTCCTTGCCTTCAAAAGGAATTTCTTTGGTGGTCCAGGGCATGTGCTCTAAACAAAGGGAAGCCCTTCCGTCTGCCTCCTGCCTCTCAGATTCTAACCACGGACGCCTCGGATTATGCTTGGGGAGCCCATTTTCAGGGCAATTGTTTGCAGGGCCTTTGGACAAAGGATCAGAAGCACTTGCATATCAATTTAAAGGAAATGTTAGCCGTTCAGAAAGGTCTATTGGCCTTCAGGAATCTTTTACAACCAGGACAACTGTTAATACGGACAGACAACACCACAGTTATGTGGTACATAAACAAGCAAGGGGAATCTCATTCCTACCCCCTTTGCAGATTAGCCATGGATCTATGGCACAGCTCTATCTTGCAATCTGGATCTTCAGGCTCAGTTTCTACCAGGAAACAAAACTTCCTGACGAAATCTCATTCCTTTATGCCTTTCGCCCTTTC